>NW_024081458.1:693865-873083 GCF_003009895.1 Hyaena hyaena | reverse complement strand
TGGATGTGGGGGGGAGGGGGGGTGGGCATGGAGGAGGACACTTGTGGGGATGAGCACTGGGTGTTATGTGGAAATTAATTTGACAATAAACTATTTGTAATAAAAAATGTACCAATTAGAAAAGTAATTTGTTACATTTTTAAGAGGGCCCTGGTCATATATATTGCTTAAAATGTTATCATCTCTTCGGGAATTAGAAAATTTGAATATGTACTGACATTCTATATTTTGAAACGATAAAGGGTGTTTTTTTTTTTTGGCTAAACAACAAAAACCCCCGAAGCTGGGATACTCCTTCTGTTTTCAGCAGATTTAAAGTCAGGAGAAGAAACTTAATTTCAAATTTGACATGGATTCACTGTAGGAAAATAGTATACTTTTTTAAAAATGTTTATTTTTGAGAGAGTGTGTGAGTGGGGGACCCAGGGGCAGAGAAAGGGAGAAACAGAATCAGAAGCAAGCTCCAGGCTTTGAGCTGCCAGCACAAAGCTTGATGTGGGGCTTGAACCCACAGACTGCAAGATGATAATAGGAGCCTATGTTGGAAGTTTAACCAACTGAGCCATCCAGGCACCCTGGAAAATATTCTGACTGTCCTATGTTTACTTGTTTCATCGGCTGAAGAGGAAGACTACCAATTGCTGTATTATTCTGCCTTGTTGTTTTTGCTGAAATACTAGTTACCTTCAAAGCGAGAGTTTCCTGTCATCATTTGGAGACTCACCAGTTTGTAAATAACTAACACTCACTAAAATACATTTTATTTTCAATAAAGAATAAATCTCCCAACCAAAAAAAGTTACAATTTTTCTGATGGAAAAGTTTCCTGAAATTTATTATAGGTATCAAACTAGAAAGAAAAGATTTATATATGGTGTTTTTCAATATTCCATTCTATTCTTCCCCTGTTCTTTCTTGTTCTATTAAAAATTAGAGCTTAAGAAAATAATTTTTTCACCAAAATTTTAAATATACCTTCAGATAGAAATTAGTTGGATTAAGGATAAATACATTTTTTTAAGTTTTTGTTTTGTTTTGAGAGAGAGAGACAGAGACAGCATGAGCAGAGGAAGTGCAGAGAGAGAGAAAGAAACCCAGGCAGGCTCCCTGCCGTCAGCACAGAGCTTGATGTGTTGGAGCTCATGAAACTTTGAGATCATGACCTGAGCCGAAATCAAGAGTTGGATGCTTAACCAACTGAGCCACCCAGGTGCCCCTAAGTAAATATAATTTTTTACTAAACATTTTGATTTGTAGCCTAGCTTCTCTGTTAACTAAAGTAAGTTTTCATAACCAATCAGTAGTAACTTAGCTAAACAAAAGTGAAACCTCAAAAAAAGTACTTCCTTGTTCTATGACAAGTTATTTTACTGGAAGAACCTAATTGTTGATCTTCATGTTTGAAGTTTTTTTTTAAGTGTATAAATAAGCCATCCAAGTTATAAAACCTTAGGGTTTTGTTTATCATACATTCAATTACATGAGGAAATTGATGTGACTATCTTCCAAGTTTTGATTCATTGTAGTTTTGACTTGTAATCAAGAATCTCTAGGTTTATTTAACTTTGGGACATTGTTGTGAAGATGTGAAAATCCCCAGCTTTGGTTCATACTCAAGTCAATTAATATTCTTGTATTCAGAAGATTCTCCAATCCAAAATCTTACTTCTTAAAGGAATATACAAACTACTTAGGGCCATAATTTAATATACTTCCTGACAACTAATTATTGACCAATTCCTTTAGTGTCATAAATTGCATTTTATAGTAATTGTTCAAATATACCCCTATCCTCTCCCCCAACCCCTTTTCATAGTCTATGGGTTTGTACTGTATACCAATTATCTTTCTTTTCCCTTTGGCTCTGTGTCTAGATCTTGACTAAGACAAATGTTTACAACTTGTGCAGTGTTTGGCTCGGTTCCCCTCTCCCTCTTCATGTAATTGCAGGCAGGGTGTTCCTAAAAAGTCCTTAGGATTTATTTAGTAAGAGCCAATTAGACAACTTTTATTTGGTGACAATGTGAGCTTATACTGTGTAATACATGAGAGATTCCTTTTCTCCCATCAGAAACATGGCCAAAGCCAATGATCTAGATCTAAATTAAAAAAATATTTAACATATATAAACCAGTGAGGTCCAAACTCTACAAAGTGATACTTTTCAATCATTATGACTTGACTTTTCTACCATCTTGTTGATGACTTTTGACTTACTGGCTGAGGGTCAACTATAGCATGCATATATAATGGAAGCTCAACAATCAACTATTTAACAAACCCATCAGCTTACATTTTCCCTGAATAAAACAAGGTGTCAAAAATTCCCAGGTGATGGCAGTGGGGTGCTGGACAGGGGAGGCCTTTGAGTCTGATGAAAATTAGAAGATAGACAGACAAGTGGGGGGAAGTATGGAGCCAAAGCTTCCAGAAAGCAGATTCCAAATTTAGAGATTCTTGCGAGAACGTCCGAGTCTCAGAACATAAAGTTATTCATGGCTGGAACAGGAGATAAAACAAAGTCGGAACGAGCAGGCAGCGGTGTCAGAGAGACAAAACAGAAGTTTTTAGGTGCCTCTGCAGAGCCAAGCTCAGAGCTAAAAACCAGACAAAGACAAAAGCTGGACCAAAGCAGGGATCCAGGCCTAGGGACTTGGGTCTCAACAGGACCACAGCTGGACCCAGAGAGAGAATGCTCACAAGCTGCACGTGGGACATACTGCATACACTCCCATATACCCCAGTCTCCCCCAACCAGGTCACCCTTAGACAGAACATGCAGGCAAAGCCTGAGCAGACACATAAGGACTTAATACGGATAACTCCTGGGGTAAGAGGATGAAGACCTAAAGATACAGGCAGGCCAGATACGGCAGTGACCTTGAATATGACCTGTTCTTACAGATCTTACCTTTCTTGAAAAGTTTAACTCCTGGGGCGCCTGGTGGCTCAGTCGGTTAAGCTTCTGACTTCGGCTCAGGTCATGATCTCATGGTTTGTGGGTTCGGGCCCCACGTCAGGCTCTGTGCTGACAGCTAGCTCAGCCTGGAGCCTGTTTAAGATTCTGTTTCCCTCTCTCTCTGACCCTCCCCTTCTCATGCTGTCTCTCTCTCAGAAATAAATAAAACATTAAAAAAAAAGTTTAACTCCTGGGGCGACTGCGTGGCTCAGTCAGACGGGGGTCCGAATTCAGCTCAAGTCAAGATCTCACTTCGTGGGTTTAAGCCCCACTTCGGGAGTTGTGCTGGCAGCTCAGGGACTGGAGCCTGCTTCAGATTCTGTGTCCCTTTCTTGCTTTGCCCCTCATCCGCTCATGCGCACACACGCTTGCTCGCTGGCTCTCTCTCTCGCTCTCTCTCTCTCTCATAAATAAAACATTAAAAAAAAAATAAAAGTGTAACTCCTTAAAAAAAATTTAACAATCTCATCAGATTTTGCAGCTTCAAGGCAGAAGTTATTGATAACCTTTTCTATTTTTTTTTTTTTTCTAACTGGCTAGAAGGCCAGCCAAGCCAGTTCATGGTGCAGCTGTGAGGTCTACAAAGGTTGTCTTCTCAGTCTCTCATTTATGCCATGATTTCAACTCTTTAATACAGTTGTTTAAAATCCCCTTGTTCCTGCACTGATTTCTAACACAGGATGAAATTAAAAAGCCTGCTACTGATATTTTTGGTTGAATAACGGATCTAAAGTTTGATCTTAATGTGTTACCTTCAAGGCAGCTTCATTTTAAATAGGCCATTCGTTTCTAAATCCTCAAAGATACGAATTTTGCTCATAAGAAAGGGAAGTGGGAAGAGAAGTGTGAGCTAGTAGTAGTTGAAGAAGAGGGTTGGAGGTGGTCAGTGGCATCAAAAGGGGCTAATGTTCCAGTAGCTTTGCCTTGAATGTGAATCTGATAACTGTTTGTAAAGAAGCTCACAAACTATGTAAGAGAAGGTTAGAAGACAATTCTTTCTCAAAGACAGTCCACAAGTGACCAAAAACTACTTAAGGTCCTAGAGATGTACTCCTGAATACTGAAGGCATGGAGAGAGCTGTCAAAGTGGAGGTTTATTTTGTTGTTGTTGTTGTTTTAAAAAAAAAAAAAAAACCAAAGGACCAAAGAACTCCCTAAAACATGGTAATGCTGGAATTATCAAATTTGTATTTAGGAAGCCTGAATGCCATTCAAATAATTTAATCCAGAGGACACTGCTGCTCTGTTCTAAGTGGTGTACTCTTTTTACAAGCAAATGGTCAGTTCCTGCAACATTAGACAATTATAGTTGTAAAGTGACTAATTTATTGGTCATGGCAGAGACTGAGCACTTTGAAAATTCTAGTCAGTCATTTTTAACTTTCTCATTGTTTATTGTTATGCTTCTGACAATGGGATTTAATTTTTAGATGTTTAGGCCTTTTCCTTATATGTCAGTCGCCTAAAGGTGGTTATTTCCGATGGTATTTGGAATTCCAAATCTCAATTCTTTTCTGTGCACAATAGAAATAAACAATCCATTTTAGGTCTCTCCTGGTTTCCTTTCTAAATAAAGCCTTTTCACTTATGTGGGCTGTTGTGCTCTCTGTGAATTCAGGTTTAATTCCTGCTGGCTTTCTTTCTCACTTTAAGCCATCCCTGAAAGTGATGCAAAAGGGAGTTTTCAATGGCAGCTGCGTTACTGTACAAAGGGAAGATTAATTTGTTGCTTTACGTCACTCCTATCCCTGCAGGTGCACGTACATGCACAGAGGTTCCTGATTAGGTAGTTTGAGGCTTTGATATTCTTTTCTATTTATTTATTTTAATGAGGCTTTGATATTCTTTTCTATTTATTTATTTATTTTAATGTTTATTTTATTTTTGAGAGAGAGAGAGAGAGAGAGAAAGACCGAGCACAGGCAGGGAAGGGGCAGAGAGAGAGAGGGAGACACAGAATCCAAAGCAGGTTCCAGGCTCTGAGCTGTCAGCAAAGCGCCATGTGGGGATTAAACCCATGAACCTCATGAACTGCAAGATCATGACCTGAGCCAAAGACAGTCGCTTAATCAATGGAGCCACCCAGGCGCCCTGAAATTATACTTAAAAATTGGCTTTAGGTTAACTTTTAAGTGAATCTAGTAAGTGTAATTTTTAAAAATTTTAATGTTTCATTGGAAAATTTGTTTTATCTTCTCAGTTTACCGTTAAAAATTCATTAGTATTTGCTTTTTATTCTATAGTCAGAGGCTACTATTTTAGTGATGAATTACATTAAATCAACAAGCAGTATATATTTTTTTTTAGTATGGGGATTTCCTCTTCAACACGTTTTTTTTTAAATTTGCTTACATTGTCCCTATCACGAAGACTTTTATTAAACAAAAGTGCAAGGACTCACAGACCCAATGTCTTCCGGAGTGTGACATGTATATACATACCATTTTGACCTACTTTCTTATTCTCAAGCATTATTGTTTGCTCAGCTTTACTTCGATTATTGTATTTTATCACTTGCCAACTTAGCCTGTCATGTTGACGAGATAGTTTAAATGCTGCATTTAAATGGACAAAGTTGGCAAGCCCAAAAAGAAACGAAAGCATGAAGAGCAAACAGATGTCTGCTGTGGGTGAGCTTTTCTCTCCAGAGATAAATAAATTAGATAGTGATTCCGAGTTGCTAGAGTATCATGTGGTGGGCCAAAATCTCTCAGGAGAGATTTAAATACATTTATAGGACTCAGAAAGTGTGAACATCAAGTGTCCACTTTAAAGGCCTGCTCGGATCACTTTCAGATTGGATCTGTCCCTCTCTCTAGGTAGGAAGCTGTTCCAATGGACTGGAGGGCGAGCAATTAGGTTAACACACCAAATCATTCATATTTGGTGACTGGCTTGTGTTCATCTAGTTTGTCACATGCATTCTCTTTGGGATTTACTGAGCATTTTTAAAAGACCTTTCTAGATCTTAAGAGGCAGTGTGTCATCTGTCAGAAGATGTGCCTCTCTCACATGCACTCGCACCAGCTCCAGACCGGACCACAGCTGTCTCTATTTTCTCATCAGCAAAAGCAAACACCTCGTCTCTCCACGAAGCCTTCTTTTCTAGGCTTCTCAGTGTCTACAGTCGCTCCCTCTCATAGAACAGATATGGGAGATGAGAGAGGGGAAGCATTTCTTAAGGCCATTAAATATTGTAAATATGGTTCCTACTCCTTAGTATCATGTAGCATGAAATAGAACGGCAAATATATAATTTCAGAGACATAAAAAGGAAGTGCTAGCTAAAGCATACACATTAATAAGTCATGTTTATGCAGCATTCTGTGAGATTTTATAGCTGTGATATTTTGTCTAAGATTTTTTTCTCTCAATAGAAGCTAGTCAAGTAAAAAATAATCAAATCAAATAATCAAATATTTAGGAAAATCTTATGGGAATTCTCTTATACACTTTGTTCATTCTGTAGATGCTATACATTTCAAACCTCCTCTAGTACAAAGGGCTTTTGGTATTTGGAGTGAGTGGTCTGTTAAGTTAGTCCCATTTCAGCTAGTTAAATCTTCAGGTGGCTCATCCTGTGTCTTGAAACACAGATGTCTTATCTTCATTTTCCCTTCGTGTCATGAAAGGTTTTTTTCACCTTTGAATGCATTATTCATTTTCTGTTCATTCGTGTGCATGTTCTTGGAAATGATACAAAGAAAACTTAGAGTGTTATAAATCATGAACACATCAAAGTAGACAGAGAAGATAGGAATGCTACAAAAAATTAAAGATTAATAAAGGAATGCCAATAAATGGCACAAAGACAAGAAGGCAAGTCATCCAAGAAATCAATGAAGGACCCAGGAACTTAGAGTGCCAATTTGTTGGGTCATCAAACTAAAAAGTGTGAGCAGATAGGCAAAGGAAGACTCGGAGGGAGGGACCACCATCTGAGGTAGGTGGGGGCAAAGCTTACATACGAGTCTACTGTGGTATAATGAACACGCGTGGGGCGATTCATTGGTTTTATTAACAGAATATATAATTCTGTTGTCATGCTATATCAGAGACTGTAGATAGAAAGCTAAGGAGATGTGACTTAGTCAATGTCATCATGACGTTGACTGTCCAATAGAAAGGTCTATGTTTAAACTTTCCTTAAATTAGATTTCCCAAAGTTTTATCTATACCCTTGCTCATCTTTTGAACAAGTATTTCCTAAATGTCTACTCTGTGTCTGATATTCACATACGCACTGGAGTGAGAGAAAGACCATCTCCTACTCTCATCATTATTATTTTTTTTTGAGAGAGAGAGAGAAAAAGAGGGAGTGTGAGGGAGAATCTTAAGCAAGTTCCATGCTCCGCGTGGAGGCCAATGATGGGCTTGATCTCAGGACAGTGACATCATGATGGGAGCTGAAATCAAGCATCTGACACTTAACCAGCTGAGCCACGCAGGCACCTCAATGTGCTACTCTTAAGGGCCTTAAATTCTTATGGGGCTGACTCAACAAACCATTGAATACTTTGTCAGGTTAGATAAATTCTGCAGTGAAAACTAAAGCAGGATACAGGTGTGAGGAGAGTGGGGAAGCCGTTTTCCCTGAGAAAGTAAACACAATGGCTCACTGATGAGATGGCTCCAGCAGGCCCCTGAATAAAGTGAAGGAAAAGTTCTGTGGCTCTCTGAGGGGAGGGCATCCTTGCCAGAAGGAGTCAGAGCAGCAAAAGATAAATTAGGAGAATGTTCAGGAACAGGGAGGGGGCAGCCTGTTTAGAGCAGAGTTAACAAGGAGCCAAGGGTAGGGGATGGCTTGGAGAGAAGATGTGAGAAGAGGGTCAGACCAGCAAATCAGCATGGGCAAGCAGGACAGCCCGATGTGAAACCCTGGTGCCTCTGTTCACAGCTGGGCATCTCGGACAAGTTGCTTAAATGCTCTGAACCTCTGTTCCCTTACCTGTACAAAGTGGGGGTAAATAAGACATTTCTCACGGTTGCTATGAAAACTAAATAATACATTTCACTCTAGAACTCAGAACTGCTCCCATTCAGAGTAAATACTGAATAAAAGTTATCATCATCATCATCACATTAACAAACTGGTCATAAATTTCTGTCACTACCCCTTTTATATGCCCCTGTCAACCGTCAGGCTCGGTTATATAAAACAGCTTTCACCCCAGTTCATTTCATTTTCCTCCATGTCGCCATATCTCTTTTGCTTAAACACTGCTATCATCGTCATGTCATTGATGGCTCCTTCTAAATTTGGTCCAAACATACAGCTCCAAAAGCATCTCTCAGGACTTTGCAGTGGGGACCATCTGTTCTATTCCAGTCTAGCTGGTCTCACTGTTCACTTCCCCTCCAATAGGTCCCTGAGTTTGGGGAAGATGTCAGAGCCCGGGTTTTGATCAGCATATTTGATGCTGCCCTTTCCCACACCTACTGAGATCTCACCAACATTTCCAGGCCTACTCTTCTCTCAGGAGAATCATCCAGCAACAACTCCTCCTCTTCTCTACTCTTCAAACAATCCCCTACTGTTGGGTAGTCTGTCATTTCCATGTTATTTTAATCAATGCTATTACAACAAGTGTGGGTTTAGAATACATCATGGTGGCTTCCTTTTAAAGTCTGTTTAGAGACAGAGATGGAGAATGTACAGGGGAGGGACAGAGAGAGAGGGAGAGAGAATCTCAGGCAGGCTCCATATGGCCAGCAGTATGGAACCCAATGTGGGGGGGTGGGGGCTTGAATCCCCAAACTGTGAGATCATGACCTGAGCCCAAATCAAGAGTCAGATGCTTAACTGATTGAGCTGCTGAGGTGTCCCATGATGGTTTTATTCTTTTTAAAAGAAAACTTTCAAGCTGAAAAGGAAACTTCTTAGAGGGGCAGGGAAATCGGTAAGATCAACAGACCTAATCAGTAAAAATATTTAGGCCTATCGTGTTTTATGGATTCCCCAAACATCTATGATTGTTCATTCTTAGTAGATGAAATGTGAAAACAAATAATAAACTGTCATATAGGATTTAGTGAGTTCTTAAGAGCATGTTCCAGGAAGAGGTCATGTTATAATATAAAACATATGGTCATTAATAAAAAGAAAAAACAAATATGTAACAATGACTCCCATAGCATTTTTTTTGTAGTTTTGTCATTTTGATATTATTCCAATATGCTTACAGTAATAGTTTTTATTTTGGCATCTCTAAAATCTTTAAAGGAAAAATTTTCTACAAAGAAATGCAGAAAATTAAAACAAAATTTCAAACAGAAATGTCAAAATTTTTGCCTCATGAAATAAAACTTGCAGAGTTTTGGCATCTTGTGCTGTTTACAGTATGTTTAACACACACACACACACACACACACACGTTTAATTTTCAAAATAACCTTACTTCTAATACAATAAAACCTTGGTTTGTGAGTATAATTCATTCTAGAAATATGCTTGTAATCCAAAGTACTAGTATATCAAAATGAATTCCAAGAACCATTGGCTCAGTTGGGATCATGTGACATTCGGCGTCATGTACTACTCGTGTTGTGAGACATTGCTCATTTATCCAGTTAAAATTTATTAGAAATATTTGCTCATTTTGTGGAACACTCACAGAATAAGTTACTTGCAACCCAAGGTTTTACTTTGTTCTAATCTGAAACTCTTCTTTAAACATGTGAGTGTGTGTGTGTGCATGTGTGTGTGCGTGTGTGTGTGTGTGTGTGTGTTAACTTCATGTCAACTTGATTAGAAGCTCTCAGGGTAGCACCTGATTGGCCAGTCTTAAATGTAATGTCCTCCTGGGAATGATGGTACTTCTGGAAGTAAACAAAGGTTCAAGGCAGACAGTATATGACAAGGTAAATGCATTTCTGCCAAACCCCAATGCTTTTGTTTATCTACCAGTCCAAGAAGAGAAGCCATAAAAGGATGGCATGAATAGCATCAATATTCTTAACATGACTTGTCCTACAATAAAAGCTGGCTACTATCTTTTTTTTTTCTGACTAGCCTATTGAGAGATTTTATCCTTAGTAATATATAACACAAGACAGAAGGATGAGAGGATTTATCCCAAAATATACTTTTCTGAAAAAATATATTCTTAAAATATTTACTCCATTACCTATAAAAAAAAAAACAATTCATGGACATAGGGAACGTTTATGACAATATAAAATAATAAATACAATAATAAGTATTTTATTTTCCCATATCAGGTTTCGGTTTCTCTTCTTGGAAGAGACAGTTTAACAATTTCTTATGTGCCCTTCTAGAGGTCTCACATGGATATACTGCACAGGAAATCATATAAACTAGGTCATGAGATCATAATCTCATGGTTTGTGGGATCAAGCCCTGCCTCAGGCTCCGTGGAGCCTGCTTGGGATTCTCTCTGTCTCCCTGTCTCTCTGCCCCTCTCTCACTCGTGCTCCTCCCCCCCACCAAAGTAATTAAATTTAAAAACTAAAAAAAATCATATAAATGACTTTGCATGAGTGTGTTTAATTATGTATGTATGCACATAAGTATATAGGATATACACACCTACATACTTACATGCATACATAAGTATGGGATAGGACTACATGTTCCTATTTTTATTCAAGTGGTAGCACAGCACCCATATCTAACTCTAGTACTACAATTATTAATTTTACCAGTCCTATATTAGTTAAATACCTATGTCACTTTTTCTATCATAACAGCATTGTGATGAATATTCATATCCTTGCAAATATATTTGTATGATGAATACCGAGAAGTAGAATTACTGACTCAAAACTATTTTTCATAGCTTTCTTATTATCAAATTATCACACTCAAAAGTTTGTCACCACTTACATTCCTACTAACTAAGTGTAAGAATGCTAATTTCCATACAGACTCATTGACTCTACTATCAATTTTTCCTTTATCTTTGACAAACAGTGGAATATTTTTTCTAATTTATGGCTCTATTTGTTCACCTTGGTAATCACCATAATCAGTGATACCCTCTTAGGAGTGCAATAACTACTTCCGCAGCACAGAGACCTTCCCCTCTTAGGAATTTGTAACTTGCCTTACTTACATCTGTAAATAGAAGAATGTGTCACATTCTCCTGAGTGTTATATCCTCAGTTATGAGGAACAGTGAAAAAGAACATGGCTTAGACCTTCGACTATGGTACAGATTAATAAATTATGTTAATACCACTTAACACCTTAATCAAACCAGGAAATATTTCTTTAAGTGAACCTTTTGCTTTTTAGAGTAAGTCTTCTTGGCTGAGGTACAAAACTCAAAGTAGCAAAAGTGATCATATGTGATCATAAAAAAGAACCTTACAGTGAGTTTCATCCTTTAGATGTGACTTGGGGATAAAATTTGATTTCAAATGGCAAACTGTGCTATTACACTCTTTGCGATTTCAAAGAGAATGTGTCATCATACAAAGACAAATATATTTCTCAAAAAAAAAAAAAAGAAAGAAAGAAAGAAAGAAAGAAAGAAAGAAAGAAAGAAAGAAAGAAAGAAAGAAAACCCCAAACATCTGGTACTTTTTTATACAAGCCTCAGGCCAGCTCTGTGCAATGAATGAAAAATGTGCTATAGATAGAGTGTTAGTTCATGTTGCTTTTCATTTAATCAGCCAGGGTGGAATGTTCACATTAAATTAAGCATCACAAAAAAATTAACTCTCTTTGAGGCCTGGGTGAAGTTTAAAGGTTTATAAATATATATATTTACATATTTAAATTTTTACATTTGTACTTATTTATATATTTCTCCATATAATAAATAGTGATGAAACAAATTTAGGTTATGTTAGTCCTCTGAGGAATAAATTACTTGTCGGGATAACATTTGTTAAGGGTGGGGGACTTAACACTTGATGACCTGGATTTTCCTTCTGTGATGGTTGGTGTTAAGTGACTAAATCTCTTTTCCAGGAGAAAGTTTCTACCTTGACAGCTATCGGTATTGACCCAGATAAGACCCTAAGAGTATTTGGGATCTAATACACATTTCTGAAAGTCAAATAGTATATGGAGACCATTTAGAGAAATATGTTAATTTAGAAGACTATCTTTTACAACTCAATGCACAGGCCACGAGCTACTAGTAAAGCTCTGGAAATCCCCAGCACGGTAGAAAATCCTGAAGCATTCATCATACATTTCTAGCTCACTTAGTACCAGCGGCCATCTTAGATAAGAGACCTTTCTCATCAACAGTGAATGTTTCCTTTTTCTAAAATTGAAAACTTGAGGGCGTGCTGCCACCTTATCAGACATTTAAGGTCAGTGAACCTCAGGGACAAGAGTCTCAAAGAGAACCAAAGAGACAAAGGAATCGTAGTCAGCACTTGGCCATGTACTGTCAATTTCAAAGTATAAAGTTCATCCTGGTAGATTAAGCATCATTTGTGCAATTTGGTGAAAACATCCTGACAGTATGATATAATCCTGTGTGTGCTATTATTTCACATAATTTCTTCTCTATGTGCCGTGACTCAATAGAAAGTAACATAGGCATCAAATAAATACATTCACTGAATTTAGAAATAATTAGAAATAATAGTGAAACCCAATGGAATGTGTGAACAGGTGCTTCTAGCTTCCCAAGGAAAGTAATCATGATTTCTTGGTATGGAGGTGTGAGGTTAGACCCTAATTGTTCAAAAAAATTTTTGACTTTACAAGACACTGAATGCTACCAATCATCCCATCTCTATTCCAGTTAAGATTTTCTGCATCCTGTCCTTCTCCCTTTGGAATAAATGTTTGCTGCTCAGTGACTTCTATGTTATGATGTACAAACGCTGCCTTCACAGTCCTCCAAAGTCGTTCCTATTTTTATACAGTCCCACAGCTCCTTGTGTTCTTACTAATGAGCCTTGGGGACCCAGAATGTATCGCTCTATCTGATTTCCCACTTTTCACACAGAAGTCGGTAGTAGCTGCGGCTCCAAGGTGAGCAAAGGTACATCCATCCCTGGTAATTCAATGCTTGAGTCTGACATAGGCCAGATTGGATCAGCTTCCTTTTTGAATGGTCTTTATGAGTAAGGTAGTGGTGGGGAAGATTCTCTGTTGCTTTTCCCATTGTTATAGGACATGAAGAGAACCTTAAGACCACCAGTTTACCCATACCCAAGTGTGGGTCACCCCTATAGCAGGTCCTTGCTTCCTTTCTGATTTAGAGCTGCATAGCCCATCTCAGTGACTCTCCTCACAGAAATACACTCCTCTTCAAATTTCTATGACCTAACAGATGTTTTCTTCATTCCTCCGCATCCATCACCACAGTGCGACACCATTCCCGTTCCAAAAGCAGATAACAACTTCGACCTCTGCAGCTCTTCAGAGAGACATCAAATATCCTGTTTCTTTTCTATGATTCTTCCAGGTAGAACTCCAATTATTCTTTTTGTTTTTCTTTCCGTTCTGACCTTATTAAGTTACCCTAGGGTGTGCCTGTAAGTGTTTTCCCTTACTTCATTTTCCCTTCTTGATTTCTTCAATTCTATAGCACAGCATGCATTTGGGAAACTTTATAAGAAAGGTCCTAAGACCTCATTTTTCCAATGCTTCAGGCACAAGCAGATGTCTGTTTTGCATTCTAAGTTTACATTACAGTTTAGTTCATCAAAGCGTGAGCCCCAAAGTAACATGCATCAAAAAAGCAACCCAAATATCTCTGAACCCAATGGCAAAATAGTATCACCCTCAATTGAGAGCCAGCTGACTTACTAAGAAGTCATGGAGCCACTAGGAATTATACCCTGATGACAATTCAGAACTAAATTTACAGATATGGATGCCATTTCGGATTCCAGTTATAAGGTATTAGTATTCTATATAGCCTTTTCCCCACTTCCAACTATAGAAAACATAGCGTCTTTGAAGGGATTAGAAAAAAAAGTTCTGAGCTTCGAAATGACAATATTCCTTATAATAATACCTAGGCTTGCCCACAATTGAAGGGAAAGCTGGCAGATACCGATATGCTACATAGTCTGAAAGATCCAAGTGACCAGAAAGGAAGAAAAAAAAAAAGAAAAAGAAAAAGAAGCCTCCCCTGGAACTTTCATGCAGGGCCTAAAACAGTTCTGTGTAAAGAATCAACCAAAGCCCAGGCCAAACCCTGGTGTTGATGGTAATTCAGTTCTAGATAACCAACATTTGTAAACCAAGTACCACTTACCCAAGCACTGTGCTATGGAGAAAGAAACCTCAGGAGCTAGCACACCAGCTGGAGAAAAACATCTGAACAATTAACAGTGTTTTTGATTTCTTAAAATGTAAAAAGAACAGTAGTGGACTCATCACAGTGTTACAGGGAGGAGAAGAGACGATCTCACAGCAGACATGATGCTTCAGTGGATTATGAAGGGTCAGCAAAATTTCTTCTAAGGAAGAGCATTTAAGGAAGAAAGTGGAGCAATAACCAAAAAGGAGAGGCATGAAAGATAGGAAACGTTCTGTTAAAAAAAATTACATCTCCATTTCCCTGTGACAATCTGGAAAAACTGTACCTTTGGATATCTTCATGCAAAGAGATGAAGCCAAAAAAGCAGCTGGAAAAGTAAGCTGTGACCAGCATACAAAGGGCCTCAGATTCCATTCCAAGGACTCTGGGCTTTTTCCTATAGGTTTTAAGGAAAGCCTGAAACTTGTGGAGCGATGAAGTACCATCATAAGGCCTGAATTTCAGAAAGTTATTCAGAGCAGAGAAAACAAAGAAGGGGCGGGGGGGGGGGGGGGGGGAGACTAGAATTTAGAGCCAAGGATATTCAATAGCTAAGTCTGCTTTAATAGGGAGGGGCACTTAAGCTTTCAGAGGATAGAATGAGGAACTCGAGTCAAGAGTAAGAGCCATAGACTACTGAATTTTGAAGAAGGAAAAGGCAGCTTCAAAAGACCTTCGGCAGAGGGTGCAGCTTGAGAGGTGCTGTGGTGAACTGGAAGCATTCAGTCAATTGACTACAAAACAACAGGACAAAGGGCAGTTAGAGGTCAGTAGAGTTTACATGTTACTACTTAGATTTCCCAAGCTTAGAGAAATCAACTTTTGCCATTAGCTTTGGGCTTGGTGCTAGCTAGCCCTAAGTCAAGGAAAGAGAAGAGGGGACATTTATTGTCGCTGAAATAGAAAACCCAAGTATGGTTTTACAAGAGCAATTCTATGATGTATGGTAATGCACCTTGCATCAGATTCATCTTCCTGATGAGACTAACTATGTAACCTGGAGAAAATAGAAACACTTAGCTCTGTGAAGTTATCAGACAACAATTAGGACAGCCAGAATGTGAGATGCCAAATTAAGGAGCAAAGAAAACCACAGAGAAGTCAGCTTGGAATCTTGTGCCACTGTTTCCTCAAAGCATTTGCTGATTCTTAAATTATAATATTGCCTCACGTAACAGACAAGCGAGGGCTCACAAAGCTGAACACTTAGGAAAGCCGGGGACAGAAGCTCAGATAGGATCAGTGAGATATTGTGCTTTTGAGGTCTTATGGTCATGTGAATAGCCTAATCAGAAACAGCAAATGTTCCTTTATAAGAGTAAAACAGTTTTCAAGCAAAACCAGATTCTTTGGCCCTGAACACACTGCAAACGTGAACGTGAACTAGGATTGTCAGAGGGATTCTGAGCTGCTCTCTAATCTGCCATGTAGCTCCGCCCCTTTATAGTACTCCTCACTGCTAATAACGTGAAGTACTTGGACCGGAGCACTCTTCCAAGTAGAAACCAGTGTCATTGATCTTTTCTCAGCAATTCATCTACTACACTCAACACTTTCCGACTCCATGGAAACCCCCAGTGAAGCAAACATTGTACCTGGTTAAAAGATTTCTTTAAAGTACGGATCATTAATCTCTTCACATGTATAGAAGGTACTTTTGACAGCAAATCTGCTGTTTATCTTCTCTAAGTTTAAGTTCGGGTTCAGATGTAGTTCAGGCAAACCAAATTAGGTAAACAAGTTATAAAATAATTTAATTTCCTCGTGTCAGCTCCATGATCTGAACTTATCAAAATGAGACAAGCCCAAGGTTGAAGAGAATAAACCAATCAAACTGAGTTAGGAAAGTCTTTCTAAATATATTCAAAATCAACTATCGAATAAATTTTGAAACCTGATCTATCATCAAATAGTTGCATAGCACAACTGTGTGCACTAAGGGGCAACAAAATTCAGCTATGCTGGTTTGTTTGTATTTGTCTTGCACAAAAGGATTTAAGTTTCAACAGCCAAGCAGAAGAGTAGGCCGCAGTATAGAAATAGGTGTCGAAGACAAAAAGATGTCAAGTATAGGAATGTAAATGGAGCCAGAACTAAAGATAAAAGAATGATTCAACACACAATGCTCTCTACTCTAATAAAATAAGACATTCATTTGCTCTGAGCTTTTGTGTAGGCAGTGAGAAAAGGAAAACCTGATACATTACAGAATTCAGTGCTCCCAGTGAAGACTCATGCTGTTTAAAATAAAACACTTTATATTCTGATACAAAGACTAGAAAGTCATGTTTTCCTCATTGTCTTTGTTAAGGGGACGCCATGTAATGTAATAAATAACAGCATCACCTATGTGTAACGCACAAAATGGAGAATTTTGCAGTCCTCATCATAAGCTAATAGGTCAAATACCCAAGGAAATTTTATTTTGAACGTGTGTGAACTGACCAGTTATTTTGATGTGATGCAAAATAGGATGTGTGTCGTGGAAAAAACATTACAAACGGAATAAAGCTCAGCCACTTACTGAATCTGTCACCTTAGAAAGTCATTTAAACTTGGTGTTAAGCTTCCCAGCCTGTAAAATCACAGGACTGATTTCTAAGGTTCTTTCCAGCTCAAAATTTCTATGTTTCTAAGAAAGAAACCACGTGACTTACTGCAAACTTGAGAGGCAATAGTAAGAATAAAACACCTTTCACTCTCACCGTCTGTGAAGTCATTGTGAAACAAAGTGAGAAAAACTGTTCTCTCTAGAATATAACAGAAACCGCCCCCATGTCTGGCTTGGTAAAAATGAGGATATTTGAGATACTTTTATGTGAAAATTGTATTAACATTTTTAAGTAGGTTTACCCACATCATTAATAATGATGCACACATTTTTACTGGCATCAACACATCAACACAGAAGCACCCAGCAACCCTGCATTTATAGGTGGGCTTTCCCACTGGGAACAGACTGAACTTGAGCTCACTAAGGTTTGGGAAAGAAGTGGAAATAAAATCTCCATGAAAAATCCGCTACTTAATGGACACTAACTATATGCCCATTATAAAATAAGCTCATAGTTATAAAAATATAAATAATATATAGTTTGTAGATTTTCTTTTAGTATTCTTTCTTTTGCTTACCAATGATAGGTTACTTTTTCTAATTATTCATTATTTAACGTAATGCTGTACTTTTTAACCTTTGGTAAAGAGCAAACACATCTCAAAAATCAAAACTGCTGCCAAAAAATAATTCAATGATTTATTTTGCATTTTTTACCAAAAAAGATAAAAAAATAAAATGAAACCTTTTTTTATTTAATTAGCATTTGTCTGGTCCTTTGGATTTTTAATCCCATAGACAACACTGCAATTAGACTGTCATTGTTTGAGAAACCATTAGAGGTCTGTGGGGCTAAATATTTAAAATCGGAGAAGGATTTTACTTTACATTTAAAAACTGTATCGTGTCGGGGCGCCTAGGTGGCTTAGTCGGTTAAGCGTCGGACTTTCGCTCAGGTCATGATCTCGCAGTTTGTGGGTTCGAGCCCCGCGTCGGGCTCTGTGCTGACTGCCAGCTCAGAGCCTGGAGCCTGTTTCAGAGTCTGTCATTCCCTCTCTCTCTGACCCTCCCCTGCTCACGCTGTCTCTCTCTCTCCTAGAAATAAAAAAAAACAAAAAAACAAAAAAACCCAAAAACTTTATCGTGTCTTCCCTCAAATATGTACATAATGGAAAACTTGGAACTTTTCATAGCTGGTATTCTTATAATAAACGTGGTCCCTGGGCAACAATTCTGCAATAAAACCAAACTGGGCTACAGGTATCCAATAGGAGGCCCAGTGTGTCCTACAGATGCGGCTGAAGATCACGTAGAACACGTTCCAAACATAAGGGATACTTCTCACAGGCGTAATTCTTTCATGCTTCCCCTACAGCCCAACATACTTGTCCTGTAGTTCTTGAAATTTGACCAGAGAGGGGCAGGCAGCATTTGGACACAAATGAGATTAAAATCCCTCCATTTTTTATATGATAAATTGATTCTTGTCCAGTGCTGGTCAATACTCAGTCTATTGGCCCAGCTCTAAATTCCCTCTTTTGCCTCCTAGACGTTTACCTACTTATTTTTGTCACTTTAGACATCAGTCTTTCTCAGCTCTGGCTTTCTGATTAGCTTTCTAGCTCTTCTCAAATCCCCTCATTTAGACAGAGTTTTTCTCTAATCCTACATCTGTGGACCACATCCTATGCGAGTAAAAAACTGGAATTTCTCCAGCAAATAGGATAACTATCAATTTTTATATGCATCTTGATCATAGTTACCCCTCCCCAAAAGGGAACTGCCCAAGTTCAAAGCTGTCCAAGAGTTTAGCTGATTAAAATGAAAATAGGAATTTGGACCAGAAGGAGGAAAAAAACCCTAAATTTATAGTTTGTAGATTTGCTTTTACCAAACAATATTTCCATTATTAGAACATACGGACAAACCTTTGAGACATTATGGTATATGTGGTTATCACATGCACTCTTGGATCTATTTCTACTCTAATATTTATTATCAGTGAAATACCAAGTGAAGCTGCTTAACTTTTCTAAGTCTCAGTTTTCTCATTTATAGAATATAAAATTTTTACCTTTTTCATAGGCTTGCAGAAATATATAAACTCATATTTAAATCCCAGAGCCTGATTAAATGTCATTGTAGCTTATCTTTACGAAATACCCATGGTTTCTAAGGAAGCTAAACTTTCTTTCTTCAAACCTGTCCTTCACATATTGTGCTCCTTTTGCATATTATCCCTTAAAAATGAGATCATCTCCACATTTAAGCACAACATCTTAACATTCACATAACATTGGTAAAGAGAGCTTTAATATTCTTCTGGACTAAAACTGTAGCCAATAATTTAAATCAGTTGCTACAGGTTAACCCTTCATTTTGGTAGTGATTATTCAGAGTTTATATCAATAGAAAGAGAAGGGAGAGATGAAGTAAATGTATATGAATTGCTTATAGAGTAGGACTACATACATTGTCCATTCTTGAAATTCGCTGGCTAGTTTCAAGGAAGCACTTGGGCATCTAGTCAAGAAGCAATCTCAGTTCAGAGATATGCTTATTTAGTACAGGACTCCACCAGACAAATCTGAATCCAAACATGAACTCCATCACTTGCCAGAACTTAGCAAATCACTTAGCTTTCTTGAGTATCTGTTTCCTCATATGCAAATGATGAAAATAATTATTTTCATAAGCTATTCTGGAGATTTAAACAACTGGTACACACTAGACATTTGATAAATGCTAGGTCCCTTTCCACAATAGGAAAATTTTAAATTTTTTAAAATGTTTTATTTATTTCTGAGAGAGAGAGAGAGAGAGACAGAGAGACAGAGACAGAGAGTAAGCAAGGGAGGGTCAGAGAGAGAGGGAGACACAGAATCTGAAACAATCTCCAGGCTCTGAGCTGTCAGCACAGAGCCGGACACGGGGCTCGAACCCAAGAACCATGAGATCATGACCTGAGCCAAAGTCAGACACTTAACCGACTGAGCCACCCAGGCGCCTCTACAATAGGAAAATTTTAAAAATAAACTCTCAAAGAACAAAACAAGACCCTCCACCAGAGAGAAATGTAGCTTAAACATAACTTCTTTCTGTTTTGATTATTATCTATTTTGTAAAGCTCGGTGAGACATACAGTTTTGTGATCCTGTTTCTCTTAACTTTGTTGGGACTTGCTTTATTGCCTGGTATTTTCTGATGTCTTTGTCTGTTTGACCTATCAGGCACTGGGAAAAGTTCATTATTTCCACTAAGATGATGGCTTGTCAATTTCCTTTTAGTACTTCTATCAACTTTTGCTTTATGTATTTGGAAACTTTATTGCTAGGTTTATACGAATTTAGAACGATTGCATTTTTCTGATAAAATTAAGCCTATTAGCCTTTTATTGTCATCAACTTCATCTTGTTTTCTGAAAGATTTTCTTCCTGATGTCATTATACCTGCAAGGTCATCTTCTCCTTTGTACTTGTCATTTGCTATGTTTTATTATCACATTTTTGTGCCACTAAATCTTAGGTACTTTCAATAAATAGGATATAGCTAGATTTTTACAGTCCAGTATGATTTCACACAAATGTGGAATTTAAAAAACAAAACAAACAAAAAGCAGAATCAGACCTATAAGCAAAGAACTGATGGCTGCCAGAAGAAAGGGGATGAGAGGGGGAAAATAGGTGAAGGGGAGTGGGAGATACAGGCTTCCAGTTATGGAATAAATAAGTGATGGAAATAAAAGGCACAACACAGGGAATATGGTCAGTGATGCTGTAATAGTGTTGTATAAAAACAGATGGCAGCTACACGTGTGGTGGGTACAGCATAATGTACAGAGATACTGAGTCACTAAGTGGTACACCAAGATGCAACTGGGTGGATCATTCAGTTAAACGTCTGACTCTCTTTCAGCTCAAGTCATGATCTAGTGGTTTTGTGGGTTCAAGCCCCACATGGGGCTCTGTGCTGACAGTGCAGAGCCTGCCTGGGATTCTCTGTCTCCTCCTCTCTCTGCTCCTCCCCCACTCATACTGTCTCTATCTCGCTCAAAATAAATCAATAAATTTAAAAATTTTTTTAATTGAAAAAACTGAGTTATAAACCTGAAATTAATGTAACATTGTATGTGAACTATATTCAAAAAAGTTGTAATAAAATAAAACCCGGTATAATATTTCTTGAGTATAGTCCATTTATTTCTACTATAATTATTAGTATGTTTATATTTATTTTTACTATCCTATTTTATGCCTTTCATTTCCTAGCTTTCCTCTACTTATTTCTGCTACCTTTTGATTTCTGTTGCATTAAGTCTGGAAATTATATATATAGTTATTATTCAGGGGTATTAGTGGTCACCCTATCTTTTTAAATTTATTTTTGTTTATTTGTATTTTTATTGAGAGGGGGTGAGTACAAGTGGGGGCGGGACAGGGAGAAGGAAATAGAGAATCCCAAGCAGGCCCCACTCCAGGACAGAGCCCAACATGGGGGTGATCTTACAATGAAGAGATCACGACCTGAGACAAAATCCAGAGTTGTACGCCTAACCAACTGAACCACCCAGACACTCTTACCCTATCTTTTGTAAAATAATAGTTTCATTGAGATAAATTTACATACCATAAAAATCACCCACTTAAAGTATACAACTCAGTGACAGTATAGTCAGTTGTGCCACAGTCCAAATTTAGCACATTTGTATCACCTCAGAAAGAAGTTCTGTAACCCTAAAAAATTACATCCTAGCCCTCATATCACTTATTCTTAGGAAAACACTAAACTATGTTCTATCTCTTTGGATTTGCTTACTGATATTCCATATAAATAAAATCACACAACTTATGATCTTTTGTGGCTAAGTTCTCCAATTTTTCCCTTAGCATAATGAAAAAAGGTCAAGCACACTGTAGCATGTATCATTTCTTCATTCATTATTATGCTCAAATAATATTCCCTTGTATGGTTATGATTACAAATGTTTATCCATTCATCATTTGACAGTCATTTCAGTTGTTTCCACTTCTTCTCTATTGTGACTAATGCTGCTATAAACATTTACATACAAGTTCTTGTGTGGACTTAGGTCTTCTTTTTTTCTTGGGCATATACACCTACAAGCTGAACTGCTGGGTTACTCAGAAATGCAGTTTTTAACATTTTGAGGAAATGAAAAACTGTTTTCCAAAGGGACCGTATTATTTAACAATCTTACAACAACATATGAAAGGTCTCATCTCTTCACATTCTTGCCAGCACCAATCATTGTGAATATGATTATGGCAATCCAAGTGAGGTGAAGTGGCATCTCATAGTAATCTTGATTTGCATTGGCCTAAAGGCTAATGATGTTGAACATCTTTTCATGTGCTTCTTAGCTGTGTGCATATTTTTGTTACAGAGATGTCTATTCAGATGCTTTGCCCATTTTTAGTTGGAAAGTCTTTTTATTGTGGAGTTATAAACTATTTTGTCTATTTTAAATACAAGTTACTTATCAAATATTTATAAGCAAGTATTTTTCGACATTATGTGGGGTGTATTTTTTCTAAATAGTGTCCCTTTGAAACGTAACGTTTAATTTTGATGAAGTCCAGTTTATTTTTTATTGTCTCTTGCACATTTGTTGACATAATTAAGAAACCATGGTCTAACCCCAAATCATGAAGATTTACTTCTACATTTTTTGTAATAGACTCAGTTTTAGCTCTTACAATTAGGTCTATGATCCATTTTGAGTCACTTTTTTTGTCTATGGTGTGAATCAAGAGTCTAACTTCTTCCTTTATGTGTGGATATCCCATTGTTCCCACATCGTTTGTTGAAAGATTCTTATTTCCCCCATTAAATTGCTGTGGTGCCCCCTGGTTGAAAACAAAATCAACTGCAAATATGTGGATTTATTTCTACACTCTTAACTCTATCCTATTCATCTGTATGTCGGTCTTTACACCGGTAACATGCTATCTTGATTACTATAGCTTCACAATAACGTTTACAATCAGGAAGCATAGGACTTTCAACTTTATTCTATTTTAAGATTGTTTGGGCTACTCAAAGCTTCTTGTTTTCTATATGAAGTTTAGGATGATTCTGTCCGTTTCTCAAAAACAAAAACAAAAAAGCCACCTACATGGGATATGCTTGATGTATAGATCCATTTGCAGAGTATAAGAGGTAAATGATGATTCCTAAAAAATTATGTGCACAGTCTAACCCCAGAATGTATGAATAAGAACAATAATCTTTGAAGATGTAATTAAGGATCTTGAGATAAGGCCACTCTGGATTATTCAAATGGGCCCTCAATACAATTACAAGGATTCTTAGAAGATCCAGCGAAAAAGATGACAACCATTCAGAAAAGAGAGACATATGAAGACTGGGATAGACATTGAAGTTATGCAGCCATGAGCCAAAATGGTGTGAAGCAATACCAGAGGCTGGAAGAGGCAAGGAAGGATTGTCCTCTACAGACTTCAAAGGGAATACTGCCCTGTCAATACTTTGATTTTGGACTGCTGGCCCCCAGTATCATGAGAAAACAAATTTCTGTATTTTTTAAAATTTTTTTATTGTTTTGACAGAGACAGAGACAGCATGAGTAGGGGAGGGGCAGAGAGAGAGAGAATCCTAAGCAGTCTTTGCACCATCAGCACAGAGTCTGATGTGGGTCTCTAACTCAGGAAACCATGAGAACACGACCTGAGCAGAAGTTGAGAGTTGGATGCTTAACCAACTGAGCCAGCCACCCCGGTGCCCCAAATTTCTGTATTTTTAAGCCACCAGATTTGTAGTAATTTCTTTTGTCAGCCATAGAAAACTAAGCCAGAGAGTATAGCCCCGTTAACAGTATTTTCTTCCTACTCATAAATATGGAATGTCTTCTCATTTATATATATTCTTTAAGTTGAACAATACTTTATAGTTTCACTTTACAAGTCTTGCATTTCTTTTGTTAAACTTAATCATAGGTATATTCTTTTGGATGTTACTGTGAATTCAGTTGTTTTATTTTCAAATTGCTTATTGTATATGTAAAGACAATTTTTGTATATTGTTCTTCTAACCTACAAACTTAATGAACTTATTTACTGGTTCTTACAGATGTTTTAATTCCTTAAGATTGTTTGTATATAAGATCATCCTGGTCTTTTCCTTATCCTAGGAGGATAGTTTTCTATCTTTCACCATTCAGTATGATCTTAACTGTGGGATTTTCATAGGTACCTTTTCCAAGTTTATAGAAGTTCTGTTTAGTTTGCTGTGTACCTGTATCATGAAAGAGTGGTTTATCAAATCCCTTTTCTGGGTCTATTGACGTCATCATGTGATTTTTGTTCTATTTTCTATTGATGAGGTTATTTTTTAAGTTATTTTTTGGATGTTAAGCAGTAAATGCAGTAAATTCCACTTGGTCTTGATATGGAATCCTTTTGTGTGCCTATTACTGGATTCCATTTGATAGCATTTTGTTGAAGATTTTATATCTCTAGAAGCCATACTGATCTATTGTTTCCTTTTCTAATGATATCTTGTTTGGCTTTGGTATTAGGTTAATAGTGGCCTTCACAGACCAAATTAGAAAATATGTCTTTTCTACTTTGTAGAAGAGTTTGTGGAGCCTCTGTATTAATTCTTTTTAAAAGTTTGGTAGAATTAATCTGTAAAGCCAATTAGGCCTAGGCTTTTCTTTGTGTACAAGTTTTAAATTACTAATTCAATCTTTTTACCTAATGTAAGTGTATTCACACATTCCACTTTTTCAGCAAGTTTCAGCAGTATCTTTCTAAAATGTCAACATTTCATCTAAGTTATTTCATTTGTTGGTATATAATTGTTCATAGTATTACCATATATATGGTAAGGTAGTAATGATATCTCCTCTTTTCTTCCTGATGTTAGTAATTTATTCTTTTGTGTGTGCACATTAGGCTAAGTAATGATTTCCTAATTGTTTTCTATCTTTTCAAAGAAAAAACTTTTGGTTTCACTGATTTTCTGTTCTCCATTTCATTTTTAATCTGGTCTTTACTTTTTCTTTACTTCTGCTTGCTGTGGATATAGTTTGCTCTTTTTCCCCCAGTTTCTAATGTGAAAAGTTATGTGTTATCTTTCTTCATTTTAAATAAAGGCACTTCTCAGTTTTCCTCCAAGCACTTCTTTAGCTGCATGAATGCCCTAGACCAATTGCTAGGCCCTCTAAGTGGTTATTTTTTCATAAGTTTCACCAATTATAACTGTTTCACTGGGGAATGGGACCACAGAACTCCCTATGTGAGTTTTCCTGAAGTGCTTCCATGATTATTTTTATAGCACTAATTATCACTCAGGACCTATGGTTATTTTTAAGTTACCAAGATGAATACTAATAAATGAAGGAAAGGAAAGCTACAAATTACATTCTACAAAGATTTCATATTGACTAACCTAATTGTAGCTAAAGTTTACCAGAATTATGCTTCCCAGTCAACTAGACACTTATTCAAATCATTTTAACTGCTGAAGCCTAAATATGCCACTTTGGGTTTAGCCATGTGAATGGCTTCATACAGTAAAAGCTGAAGTTAGTACTTCCCTAATTATATATTTTTATCTCTAACTATATCTTATCTAGGTATCTCTAAAAACAGATAATATTGCTGGAAATACTGTCTTTGCCATGTAATTCAACTTGCATTAGGCTACAGCTAGAAAAAAAATGAAATTAAAGAAGTGCTAATTGATTTATTTCACTTTCCTCTTTTGTGTTTCAATTTCAAGAAAGAAGAAACCCTAGTTGGATGCCTTAGAAGGTGGGGCAGAAAAAAAATAAAGTGGCTAACTACTGAAGCAAGGTTCTAAAGGAAGTAATTCAGGATGGAATCATGGCATCATTAAAAGTATTAACCCTCAAAAGAACTCAGAGAATATTTTCACATGGAGTAAGCCAATTTTGAATGTTCTTAAACTAGTAAATCAGTTCATTTATTAATCTCTAATGAGTTGAAAAATTATAATTTAGAAGCTGAGAAAAGGTAACATTTCAATAGATGGTGGCAAAAAATGTTAGAGTCCATTTGAGATGAATAAAAAATAGACACTGGTAAGGATATAACTAATTTTAAAACAGTAGGAATTTGTTTGACATTTATATGCTTTTGTCACACCGTCCAGTATTACAGAACCCCTAAATGAAGAAAAAGAGTAAGAAGTCAAGGGTTGGGGATTTCCTGAGTGGTAGATGGAGTTACACACAAAAGCAACCCCAGATTGACTTGCTGTGGATGATGGAGTAAGAAGGAATAAGAGGGAGATGATTCAGAGTGAGATTATAGAGGTACCAAATGCTCAAGACTACGGGCAGAGTTAGGAGCACATAGACTGGAAGTAAGAGAGCAAATTCAGGCAAGGCTGTGACCCATAATGGAGAACTTGGAAGAACTAAGTAAGATTCAAAAGGCGTTTTTCTCTGAGAGTGGCAAAGGTTAAGTGAAGTTAATGACAAATGGAGTTGGTGGTGTTTTACACTTCCTCAGATTCCCTCACCGGTCTTTTTCTTTTGAAAGGATTAAAACTTCTTTGTAGACTACTGGTCACTTTGCTGGTGTCCGCAACTACTTCTCAGAGGAGGCTTGAGTCATTTAAAAATACTGAAGCTAAGTTGTCCCCATTTCCCACATGTTGAATTCATCTTTACCAAGCCATTTCTGGAATTTTCAATAAGATGCCACACTAGCTGCTTCCTGCACAGCCAGACAATGCAACATAAAGGTGAAGGAAAGTGAACTCTCTATGTGGGAACTCTGACTGATGGGAAGTTAGAGTCAAAAGGTGCCAGGCAGATACATTTCCTTTTGTCTTTTTGCTTAACATTTCAAATTACAGCCTTTCCCTATAACCTTTGCAGAAAGTTCCTGCATGGAAGAGCATACCTACTGAGTACCCTTCTATTTCTTTCTGCAGCTGGTTGACAAGGGAAGTCAGGGTAACAGCCCACTTTGTCTCACAGCTTTGCAGCTCTCCTTCTCTTACCATCATTTTCCCTCTGTATCATTGCCCTAAACTTGCACTTTATCAGTAAAAAGCATTATAATCCTTGCCCTAGTAGAACCTAGGTTAAGGGAAGAAGTTGTGATGTGGGAAATATATTGTAAATGTGGATAGGATCAAAATGTAGATGCATTCCAATAATCACATGGAAGTTCATTTAATCAAATTTGGAGTAAGGTAGAAGAAATGGATGACTTAGAAGAATAAGGTGACTTACAGACAGCCATCGAGTATTAGCAACTCTTGACACAAATAATATGACATCAAGAAATATTATTGAGACTTTAGTAGAAAGGCTTAAAAAATGGTGCTCTTAGAGACAAGGTTCAAGTGGTCTTAGTTAAAGTGCAATCCTGGTTTGAAGACATTAACAGTATTTACAGTATTATGGGACAAGGAAAATTACCCAAAAGAACACACATGCACATACCCATACAATCACACACACACACACACACACACACACACACACACACAGAGAGAGAGAGAGAGAGAGAGACAGAGACAGAGACAGAGAAAGGAGGGAGGGAGAGAGAGGGGCAGAGAGAAACAGAGACAGAATCTGAAGCAAGCTCCAGGCTCTGAGCTGTCAACACAGAGCCTGACATGAGAGCTGTGAGATCATGACCTGAGCCAAACTGAGACACTCAACCAACTGAGCCACCCAGGTGCCCCATGAACAGAAACTCTTATAAAGTACTTAAGATAAATAAAATAAACATCCCCCAAACTCTGCCCTATAGAACTTATGTATGTATATATACATGTGTATGTGAATATATATATATTTATATTTATATCTATTTGAGAGAGAGAAAGGCAGAGTGTGAGCAGAATAGGGGGAGAAAGAGAGGAAGACACAGAATCTAAAGCAGACTCCAGGTTCTGAGCTGTCAGCACAGAGCCTGATATGGGGCTCGAATGCACCAACTGCAAGACCATGACCTAAGCTGAAGTCAGATGCTTAACCAACTAAGCCACCCAGGTGCCCCACTACAGAACTTATATTCTAAGAGAAAAAGTAAAAAAACAGCACAGAAAATAAGTAAATTCTGTATGTTAAAGGCAGTAAGTGCTGTGGGAAAAACAGAGATAAAGGAGATCAAGACTCCTGTTGGTATGGAAGTTAATCATTGAATATAAGAAAAGGAGCTCCTGGGTGGTTGAGTCAGTTGAGCATCCAACTTCAACTTAAGTCATGATTTCATAGTTCCTGAGTTTGAGCCCCACATGAGGCTCGCTGCTTTCAGCACGTCAGTGCAAAGACCACTTCAAATCTTTTGTCTTCTTCTCTCTGCCCCTTCCTCACTTGTGTTCTCTCAAAAATAAACATTTAAAAAGCAATAAGAAAAGATTTCAAAAAATGAAGGAATGGCTATGTGGATATCAGAGGGATGAAAATTATAGGCAGAAAATACCTATAGGCCTGAAGCAAGAGTAGTGTTTTGAGAAAGAGCAAGGAGGCTGAGGTGGCCAGATTGAAGTGAGCAACAGAGACACTGGTGAGGGAGAGGGTCAGGTGGTCCTAGAGAAAAGCTAGCTCACGTAGGGCTTTGTGAGCCATTACAAATACTTTGGCTGTTACTCTAAGGAACACTGGGAGCCACCGTACACTTTGGAAAAGAGATAGGCCATAAAGTGACTTCCATTTCGTCATGATCACTCCAGATGGGGTGTTGAAAAGAGACGAGGAGACTGTAGAGGCCATAGACAAAAGCTGACAGACTAGGTAGCAGTGGCAGTAGCTCAGATAAAACATGGCACTGGCTCAGGCCAATGTGTTAGTGGAGATGCTGGAGAAGAAATTCAGTTTTGAGTACAGCTTGAAAAGGGAGCCTAAGGGATGGCCTGGTTGGAAGTGCGGTGTGAGAGAAACCAAGGAGTGAAGAACTTTCTGCTTTATAACTGGAAAGATGAAGTTACCATCAACTGGGATATGGAGCAGATTTCAGAGAAAAGATTAGTGTTTGGTTTTAAGCCTTTTCAGTTGGTAGGTTTTTGGGACATCTGAATGGAGATAAAAGAGAGAGGTAGGTAGATGTGTCTAGAGAAGGTTTTGTTTAGTTTTCAGTTTTGTAAAGGGCCAAGTAGTAAATATTTTATTAGATTCTGTAGGCCAAATGTTCTCCGCAGCCACTGCTCTTCCAAAGGGAAGCTACAGACAATATGCAAAAGAATGAACATGGGTGTATTTCAATAAAACTTTATTCGCTAAAAGAGGCTACAGCCAAATTTGATCTGAGGGCCATACTTTGCTAACTAAGCAGTTTGGAGTCTGAGAGAGATCGGGCCGAGTAAGAGAAATACATTCGAGAGTTATCAGTATATAATATTTCTAAAGGCATGCTAATTCAATGTAATAACCTCATTCTGCTTTAGAATAAAAGAATGATGTGCTATTAATAATGAAGAAAAAGGTGTTGAGTCAACAGGATATTTAAAAATTAGATAAACCATGATATAGTCTTTGCTAAGGACTTACCAAAGAGAAAAGTACTACTAAAAACATTCTTGTAGATATAGACGAATCATCTATCAAATCTCCATAACTAATATTAAAACAATGACACAGAAACAATATTTGGAAACTGAGATAAGACTAAAATGTTTCTTTCTGGTTTAGGTTTGGAGTTATAATAGTGCAAGCACTGGAGGGGGGACTGTTTATAAATGAGCAAGTCACTTTATAAGAAAATAGCAGCATTTCCCAACCTTTTTATGATTAGCATCATCTCCCCTACCTATGAAGTTTGTTTTTAGGGTTTTTTCTTCCTAAATGCAGCCCCCTATGAAAGTTTAATACCTCAGACCTACTGTACACATCTTTATCTCCAGATACAAAGTACATATACTGTTTGGAAAGCCACAAGCCATTTTAAGTATCTAAGATTTTGGGTATGCCCTCCCCACCAAGAACCAATGCTCTCCCTAACTCCCTGGGAATGATATCGCCCCCTTGATGATAGTCCCTGCTTTAAAGGAAATCCTCTTCATATCAAATTTACATGCTCCTGAGCTTTCTCTGAAATGCCTTAGTGGGTGGGGTGGCTCTTGGGAGGGTTTTGGAACACAGGATTAGGGGAATGAGCTAAGGAAACAGAAGATTATTTTCCTTTGTTTTTGTTATCCCCATCTTCCCTCCTAGTCATTGTTCTGCTGAACTCTAATTTGACTGTGAAGCAAAAAAAAAAAAAAAAAAAAAAATGTATTTTAAAAACACAAAGAGAGGGTGCCTGGGTGGCTCAGTTGATTAAGCGTCTGACTTCAGCTCAGGTCATGATCTCATAGTTCATGGGTCAAGCCCCATATCAGGCTCTGTGCTGAAGGCTTAGAGCCTGGAGTCTGCTGCAGATTCTGTTTCCCTCTCTCTCTCTCTGCCTCTTCCCCACTTGTGCTCTCTGTCTCTGAAAAATAAATAAATGTTCCAAAAAAATTTTTCCAAGACAAAGAGAAAGAACACTTTTAACTTAGTATCTCATTTTTGGGGAAATATGGATGGTGAAAGAGGGTACATGATGGAAATGGAAAATTTTAGCTGAATTATTTTAATAATATAATTGATACAGTTACTATTACATCTAAAGATTAAAATAAATGTTACTTCCACTTTATAAAGCTTAATTCTCTACCAAGATCTTTCAGTAGCCAAGATAAGACTGAGTTATGAAATTAGTCTCATTTTCTTTCCATGGAAGAGTTTGAGGTTTTAGTATATCAGTTTCTAGGTTTGAAGCCAAGTGTAAATTATGATTTTGACACATAAAACTCACTGCAAGAACCCGGTGGGAAAACAGTGTTTTGGTATTATAACTGAAATTATAATCATCTTGAACTTATCAAGTATTCCGTCTTTGCAGAAAAGATCATGGTTTTGAAAGCAATGTTAAGGCAATTTGACAGCTTCTCAAAGTAGGCCCTACTTCAACCTTTCCATGTTAGGTTTGAGAAACAAGGAGAGACAAACAAGGCAGGGCGATTTCCCAGGGCTGAACCTGGGAACAGAACCCTTAAGATCTGGGCAAACCCTGTGAGTGAATTCTGAGAAAGAGAAATGAGTAACACTCTGATCTTGTTACTATGAAAACAAATTGTTGCCATCACTATGGTAAATTCTGATTAATTCTATACCCCATTTATAGCCCATGGCCAGCTCTAATTTTTATGTGTGCTCTGTAATACATAGTGTTAGGTGATCAAACTGGTTTATATGAGAAAGTTTGTTTTCATGAAAATATAAATGTTTGGGCCTCAAATTTGTATTCTACTAACTCCTTCAACACCCAGATTTTCCTCAAAGAGTAAATGTACAAAGATTAAGATACATCTCTTCTTTCTCATTCAGAAGTACTTACTGCAACATGATAACATGTTAATGGGGCATAAGAAGATAGAAGAAATTCATAATGGTAATGAAGGCAGAATTCCCCCCCCCCATTACCCATCAGCCACATTCCTCGTATGCCATTTCCCAATAACTCTTACATAAGACTGCTGTACATCCAAATGGTGCTAATGATTTAAAAAAAAAAATAACAATTGTTATCTGATGACAATTGTGAATTATAGTTATGAACCAAGTCGCATGATTCCAAGGTCAATGCTTAATCAATTTCAAACTTCCCAGGACAGAAAGATGTTTAAAGATACACTTATATAATTAATTTTCAGCTTATCAGTTAATTCACCCAAGCACCCATTCAAGCCCTCTTCATCTTCCCATCTTTGTAAAGGCCATTTTCTCAATACCTACAAGAGAATATCCAAGCCAGTCTTTGGCAATGAAGAAAAAATATTCCCCACCTGAATTCCATTTAATCTTAAAAGGAGATCTCCATTGGACCCTATACTATATTGAGTACTGACTTGTCTGCACATGTGAAATGCCCTGATAGAACAGCTTGCTAGGAACCAATTTATGTCTTTCATTCAGGTGCCCCAAAAGGGTTTCCTTCCAATCAAAGATATGCTAGGCAAATAAATTAGCTCAGTGACAATATCTCAGTTTTGCATCCTAGAATCTATTATTCTTGGTCCCAGCCTGAATTACTTCCAGGGCCACCTGGATGGTCCAGTCTGTGAAGGCTCAACTTCAGCTCAGGTCATGATCTCATGGCTAATGGGATCAAGCCCCACATCGGGCTCTGTGCTGACAGCTCAGTGCCTGGAGCCTGCTTCAGATTCGGTGTCTCCCTCTCTCTCTTCTCCTCCCCCACTCAAGCTCTGTCTTTCTTGGTCTCTCAAAAATAAATCAGTGCTAAAAATTTACTTCCAAATATTAGGAGAGAGGAGGCTGAAAGTAAAAATAGGGATTTTTTCACTGCCAGCTCTACAAAGCACTGAGGCACAAGGAAGCACTGTATGGATTTCTACTATGCTAGAGAATGACGATTCTCTTTGAATATTCCAGGTTTAGCACATATTCAATAAATTTAGAAAAAAAAATTAATGATGAAATGAATGAATTCTGGGAAATATACTCCTAAAAATCCATGTTGTGAATGTGTCCTCAAATACTAGCAGCTCTTCAAAAATTTTTCCTCCCATAAAGTTTAGTTTTATATAGACATTCCTTAAACAATTATTGATGGAAATTAAAGTGTCCATTCATGTTTTAAACACCCAATGACCAGTTTATTTCTTCTTAAGACACTAATGTTTTGATTAGGTCCATATATAGTATTTTGGCACCTCCCCATAAAGTTAGTATACACGTTCCATTGAGAAGAAGTAATTTAAAGAATCCTCTAGCTCCTAGAAGTTCCCATTTGTCTTGTTGTACACAGGAAGGGCCACACATTTAACTATTCTCACAGTCCTTCAAGATATTACTTGAAATACTCAATTGAAGTTAGAAAATTCCTGGCAAAACATTTAAAATGTCAAAAGTGAGTTCCTACTCAAATAAATTCAATGTTTAAAAAGGATTTTAAGCTGCTTGTTAGTTATCCCTGTACCCCACCCCACCCACGAGACCAGCATATTTTTTCCTGATGCTGTCTTCTTAGCATTAGTTATAGGACTCAGGCCTACAGTTAGACACTACTTCATTTTATGTTTATATTCACTTTTCCTGTCTTCAAATTTTCAATAAATTCTGAGGACATTTCTAAACAAACCCAATAAAGAAATATAATGAGTCTATTCTTATTGTTACATAATTATTGCACACACACAATGGCTTGATATATACTTGGATGAGAAACATAGGGTAAATGTGTTTATCTCACAAAAAAATCATTTGTTCTTGTTCATTTTTTGACAGACTCTTGCAAATTATAATTAAAAATATAATCTAAGAAAGTAGTATCAATATTATATCTGAAAGGAAATAGTAGCTCAATTTGAAATACTTTTGTATCTAAAATTAGTCTTTAATGGAATTAATAATGACCATTGAATGTTATTAAAATTATATATGATGACTAATTTTAACACCTGCTAATTTCATAAGGAAGGCTATAGAGTACATAGTTCCTGGTCTGCTATTTCATATTCTACAAGGTAAATTTGACTGTGCCAGTCAATGTGAAACTTAAGTCTAAGTTTATGATCAGTTGCAGATTTCTATATATTGGAGTCAGATACTAAGATTTCTTTTTTTTTAATGTTTTATTTATTGAGAGAGAGAGAGAGAGAGAGAGACAGCATGAGTAGAGGAGGGTCAGAGAGAGCGGAATACACAGAATCTGAAGCAGTCTCCAGGATCTGAGCCGGCTGTCAACACAGAGCCCCAAGTGGGGCTTGAACCCACAAACCTCGAGATCACGACCGGAGCCAAAGTCGGATGCTTAACTGAGCCACCCAGGCACCCCCAGATACTAAGATTTCTAAATGTCTATGATTATGATTGAAGTTAATAACTATACTTTTTATGACTTGAGAATGACTCAGGGGGCCCTCAGACAATAGCTACTTTGTCTGCATCAGTGGGCTCATTGTTTCCATTAAATAGCAGCTTACCATGTGGGAAGAATTGTATGTCATCATACAGTGTGGCGAGAAGAACCTCTGTTCTATTAGAGAAGGCAAATCTCTCCTGTAACAAAGTACTGTCATATTTATAATCCTGGAAAAAGTCGAATGAAATAAATAGGATCTATTTCAAGTCACCTGAGAGCAATGTTAGTATTCTGCAGAGGAAAAAAAAAAAAGTAACCATACAACTTTGCCAATAAATCAAACAACTGCAGGATTCCTATCTGAAGTCTTCAACTTAAAACACCGTACCATACAGGACTGCCTGGGGGGCTCAGTCAGCTGAGCATCCAACTTCAGCTCAGGTCATGATCTCACAACTTCTCAGTTCGAGCCCGGCGTCGGGCTCTGTGCTGACAGCTCAGAGACTGGATCCTGCTTTGGATTCTGTCTCCCTTTCTCTCTGGTCCTCCCCTACTCATGCTCTCTTTCTCAAGAGGAAATAAAACAGTAAAAAAATAACAAAAACAACAAAAAAACACTGTATCATACATAAGATCTTAGAAGCTGAAATAGCAGTTAGTCAAACTTGTGTGGGATATATTTCTCTTCCAAATGACGAAGCTCAAGACTCAGAGCTCAAGAGCCAAACATATTGGGGAGCCTGGGTGGCTCAGTGGGTTAAGCGTCTGACTTCGGCTCAGGTCATGATCTCAGAGTTCGTGGGTTCAAGCCCCATGTAGGGCTCTGTGCTGACAGTCGGCTCAGAACCTGGAATCTGCTTCAGATTCTGTATATCCCTCTCTCTCTCTGACCCTCCCCTGCTCACGCTGTGTCTCTCTCTCTCTCTCTCCTAGAAATAGATAACATTAAAAAAAAAATTTCTAGGAGAGAGAGAGAGAGACAGCGTGAGCAGGGGAGGATCAGAGAGAGAGGGAGACACAGACTCTGAAACAGGCTCCAGGCTCTGAGCTGGCAGTCAGCAAAGAGCCCGACGTGGGGCTCGAACCTACGAACCACGAGATCATGGCCTAAGCAAAAGTCAGACACTAAGCCACCCAGGCGTCCCGAAAAATTTTTAAAAAGAACCAAACATAATAATACTATAATCCTATAGTAATAATACCATATAGATATCAATTTAAAGTAATGTTCTTTATTACTGGCCTTCGGTCCTTTCTGCAAAAGGAATTACTTCAGTAGCTATTAAACTGAAGGAATTCTCATGGCTATAAAAATGTTTCATGATTAATTATAATAATTTTGATTTTATTTTTAATTATGGTAATTTTAAACAATTATGCTCTAATAAATGGCCTAGAAAACAGTTGTTTCCCAGAATTTAACTTGTTCAAACAGACATACTACTACCATCACTCAAGATTTTTTTCTATTAAGTAGAGAAATATTTGTAAATACTGTTCAAACCATTTATTCACAACTCCATTTCTTTAGAGCAAATCAGATCTGCTGTGTAAGACCAATTTTCCTTTGAGGCTCTTTTCTGTGCTTTATGTGATTCTTTGCTGAATTTTCTAAGGATGAGGAGGAGAATCTGGTACCAGAAATGCATATTGCCCCAGAGATGCTCAAAGAGATCTTCTATCAGTAAGGTCCTTATCTGAGATACCTCTCTACCACTGGCAGTTACTGTGTACAAAACTCCAGCAGAAGGATTTCTGGGATTACGAGGTAAAGGCCCCAGAAGGAAGACGGGGAGGTTTTAGCTTTTGGCTTACCCCTGTTCCTAGGTGTGGTAGAAAGCCACAGAGACTTCTTGAAACAACGGTGTATCACCTTTAAACAACTTTGTCACTGGGACAATACTGATAGTATTTTTCCTGCAACTATTTCAACTACTGTCCTGTAAACCTTCCTCAAAGACCAGCCAGGTCCCTCCTCGTTCATTCATTCATTCCACTAACATTGACCCTCTTTGACAGATGAAGGAGTTGTTATCTCTGACCTAGAAGAACTCAATCTCATCTCCCTGTTTTCCACAATCTCTCTCAGCAGCCCCACATGCTTTGAAGAAATGGGAGAAGAAGGGAGGACTCTACTCATTAGTCTGTTAAGTCTCAACTTGCTAGATCCAACCAGAAACCATGTGTACTAAGGCAGTGCTCAGTTTTACAGTCACCTTCACAACCCAGTTCTGAGAATTAGTGATGTACAGCTTAAACATCCATTGTTTTTGACACTTTGGTTAAGTGAGCCTCAGAATTGAAACTGAATCATCTATATAAATTCAGATTATACACCTAGGGTGCTGTATCTGTCTGATCTGTACCCTGTAAGCCATTTCTTCACATTCAAGGTCAGGTTCTCATCTGACACTTAGACACTCAGACTTTAAGATGCATAGAACTGCCTGAGGGGCTTGTCAATGTTCTGAGCCCTAAGACCAATCACTGGCTTTTTAGTTCACCCTCCACAGTACTGTCATGCACACGTGTTTGAAATCCAGATTTAGAGAGACAACAGCAATGACCTCTTAATTCTCAATTGCATTTTTATTCTTTCATTTGATTTGTCTTAAGTATTTTTGCAAAGTAATGGTGTTAAACATCTTCAATGACATCTTATTGTCTAGTGAAGTAAGTGAAATTTTGTTGGACTTTTAGGGATTTCTGAAAATTTAACCCTTGTTCAATTTCTAACATTGTTCACTCTTTATCTACCCAAAACCTATGCAGGATTATTTCATGTTTCTTAAATATTCACTATCCTTTTCCATCTCTAGCTTTGCACATTCTGTTCCCATGACAAATTCTTATCTTTCTGTCAAGTCCATGCCAAGTGCTCCCTCCTCCTTACTTTATATTAGGATTTACATTAGAATAATGTAAATTGTGAGTTACATCCATACCTGTCATTCCCTCTCTAGATTGTAAAATCCTCCAGGTAAACAAACGGTCTTCTTGCCGTTGTATTCGGTATTTGTTCATCTCACGTGTAAAAAATTCATGTTCTTTTAGTCAATGATCTTAGCAGAAATCATCTCTCCTGCTGAAATTAAGTACCAAAGATGTATCAAATGTTCTGTATCTCCAGTGTATAGATCTTGAGTATAGGTTTTGCTTAGCAATTTATCTTTTTTTTTTTTTTTTTAATTTCTATTGTCTCATCATCCAATGTCATTTAGGGATATTTGCCTTTATACTATTTTTGGATAAACTTAAATATTGGTATACTCTAGTACAGACTTCTCACTACTTTCTTATGTATATGATGCTATAAATCTTGCTATAAAATAGGTATGTGAAAAGAAGGAAGATAAGGAAATTAGAGTGTTTAAAAGAAAAAAAACCATGTTGATAAATCCTTAGACACTTCATTGATAACGTCTTTCTTAACACAGCTTGAAAACCTACATTCTTTTTAAGAACGTTTATAATTAATTTTTTCTAATGAATAGGAATAAAAATACCTTTTTTCTAATGTTGAGTAAAGTTTCTGAGTGGCTTTTTGATGTGGAGGTAAATAAATACAGGTGAGAGAACAAGAAGGTGGCTCCGTGTCTAGGAAAACCAGAAATTACAGACAATAAGGAAGAAATGTATTAGAAGTGATGCAAAAAGTCTTAAGAAGTATATTGCTTAGGTGAACAGATCAGTGTAAATGTTCATAAGTAAAAATTTTTGTTCTGGGTTGTTAATTGCAGTATCGGTCCTAAGACTATCTCAAAAAGTAAGTTTTCAACTCTTAGGTACTCTTGCATTTTCCCAACTTCTTATTAATCTAAAATATTAATCTTGAGATTTAGTATGAAGAACTGAAAACTTTAAGTTTTATAAAAAAGTAGAGATGGGGTGCCTGGGTGGCTCAGTCAGTTAAGCGTCAGACTTCAGCTCAGGTCATGGTCTCGTCATTCCCGAGTTCAAGCCCTACATTGGGCTCTGTACTGACAGCTCAGAGCCTGGAGCCTGCTTCAGATTCCATGTCTCCCTCTCTCTCTGCCTCTTCCCTGCTCGCGCTCTGTGTCTCTCCCTCTCGCTCAAAAATAATAAACATTAAAACAAAGTTTTTTAAAGTGCAGACATCTAAAAACAAGTTGAAAATGTAAAAAGTACACACTTAACTTAGTATTTAACATACTTTCCCTTAAAATTAAGCTTCAAAATATACTTTTAAAATCCTATTAACATTTCTTTATACCAAGTGTGGAAAACGGGGGAGTTTGGGAAATAATGCCCCACCTTAGCACTGGTAAAAGGTATTAGTTTTTTAATGGAGAGAAAGAATATAATAATTTCTCTCCTACTCCTGGGTACGTTTCTAAGTCTTGCGTTATATTCTGGCACTCAGCCTCTGAAGTGCCAGCCTCTGAAGAAGATATAATTGGATATTAACCAGAGGATAGGCTCACCCAAAAATCTATGTATTCCTCTAACATAAGCACTGCACAGCCATGTTAATTTGTTAAAGAGGCAAAAGAAAACTATCAGAAATGTGCTTGTTTAAAATAATACACATGTATTGTACGGTTCTACAGATCAATTCTATAGATGACAAGTTCAGTACAGGTGTCACTCAAGTAAAGTCAAGATGTAGTGATGATACCAACTGATGGCAAAGATGCTGAGTAACAGGAGGCCTCAGTCACTGTCAATGAGGATATAAAATAGTCCAACTACTTTGAAAAACGGTTTGGTGGTTTCTTACAAAGCTCAATACTGTCTCACTATGCAATCCATATATGTAGAATCGTGCTCTCTAGGTATTTTCCTAACTTACTTTTTCCTGTAAGTTGTACCCCACAAACTACTTTTATTTTTCTTTTTTAAATAGCTTTTCTGAGGCATAACTGATTTCAAGAACTGCACATATTATAAATATGTAATTTGATGAGTTTGGACAAATGCAAACATCCGTGATACCATCACCACAATCAAGATAAGAGACATATTGGACATCTTCCAGAATTCCTTCGTGTTCCTTTTGGTTTTTCATGTGTGCTGTAACATTTAATAGATATTTACCCTCTTAAACTATGAAATGCATACACCGTATTATTAACTATAGGCACTATGTTGTACAGCAGATCCCTAGAACTTATTCATGTAGCATAACTCAAACTTTCTAACAAGTGAATATTATTTTCCCCATGCCAAGCCCCTGGCAAACATTACTGATTAAGCTCCTATGATTTTGACTACTCTGGGTACCTCACAGCACCTGAATCACACAGTATTTGTCCTTCTGTGACTGGCTTACTTCACTTGGCATAATGTTGTCCAGGTTCATCCATGCTGTCACAGATGACAGGATTTCTTTATTTTTGAAGGCTGAAGAATACTCCATTATATTTATATACCATACTTTTTTTACTACTCATCTCTCCATGGATACAAGTTGTTTCCATATCAGAGCCACTGTTATTGGTAGTGAAATGAACACAGGAGTGAAGTTATCTCTTTGAGATTCATATTTCAATTCAGTTGGGCAAACAGTCAGAAATGAGATTACTGAACTATATAGTATTTCTACTTTTAATGTTTTGAGGTATCTCTATACTTTTTCCATAGCTGCTTTATCATTTTGTGTCCAAAAACTGTACACAAGAATTCCAATTCCTCTAAAAATTTAACCTTTGTTATGATTTGTTTCCTAGATGATAACTCTAACAGATGTGAAGTGATATTGCGTCATAATTTTGATTTGAACTTCCCAATCATTAATGACATTCAACATTTTACATACCCGTTGGCTATTCACCTATTGGAAGACATCTTGGTTGTTTCCCGTTTGGGAAAATTATGAATAAAGCTACTATAATAATTCATGTACAGGTGTTTATGTGTACATAAGTTTTCAAATAAATTATGTAAATGACTGGTTTGTTCCTTGCTCATTTTTTTTAATCAGATTTTTTGATACTATTGAGCTTTAAGAGTCCCTTACCTATCTTGGAGACCAACACTTTATCAGATAAATGGTTTGTAAATGTTTTTTCTCATTTCACGTATCACCTGTTCATTCTGTTGACTAACATGAATCTTTGTCCAACTCTGCAAAACATTAAGAGGAGAAAAACTGCCGAATTCATTTTATGAGGCCATCATCACCCTAATAACAAAGCCAGACAAAAACACTACAAGAAAAAAAATTAACAGGCCAATATGCCTTATGAAAATAGATGTAAAAATCCTCAGCAAAATACTAGCAAACCAAATTCAAGAGCACATTAAAAGGATCACACACCATAATCAAGTGGGACTTATCCTTGGGATCCAAGGATATTTCAACATATGCAAATCAGTGTGATATACCACATTAACATAATGAAGGATGAAAATAACATGATCAATAGATACAGCAAAACATTTCACAAATTCAACAGCCTTTCATGATAAGAATACTCAAACAGCAAGGAATAGAAAGGACATTACTCAACATAATAAAAGCCATATATAACAAGCCCCCAGCTAACATCATAGTCAATGGTGCAAAGTTGAAATCTTTTCCTCTAAGATCAGGAACAAGACAAAGTGTCCACTCTCACTACTTCTATCCAACATAGCCATTAGGAAATAAAGTAAAATGTATCCAAAATCAGAAGAAGTCAAATAAAATTACCTGTTGACAGATAACATGATCATGTAAGCAGAATTCCATAAGACTCCACCAAAAACCATTAGAGCTAATCAACAAATTCAGTGAAGTTGCAGGGTATAAAAATCGACATATAAAAACCAGTTGCATTTCTATACACTAACAACAAAATATCTGTATGTTAAAATCTATACAACATTGATGACAGCACGAAGACAGCACACAAATACATGAAAAGACATCCTGTGTTGATAGACTGGAAGACTTAATACTGTTAACATGTTCATAATATTCAATCTGTCATCTTTGAATCGGATTTTATACTATCCCCATCAAAATCCCATTGGTAATTTTTATAGAAATAGAAACTACAATTTTAAAATTTGTATGGAACCACAGAAGCCCATGAATAACAAAAGCCATCTTGAAAAGAATACAAAGCTGGAGGTATCATACTTGTTAATAAACCATACAGTACAAGGTGTCATTAAGATAGCATGGGTCTGGCCTAAATACAGACATGAAGACCAAGAAATAGAATCAGAGCCCGCAAATAACCTCACCGCGTACAGACAACTCATCTTTGCCAAGGATGCCAAGGACATAGAATAGGGAAAGGATAATCTCTCCAACAAATGGTACTGAGAAAACTGGGTATCCATATGCACAAAAAAAGAAAAGAAAGGAGGGAGGGAGGAAGAAAGAAAGGAAGAAAAGAAATGAAATTATGCCCTACCTTACACTATATACAAAACTCAACTCAAAATGGACTAAATATTTCAACATAAGATCTGAAACTGCAGAACTCTTAGAACAACACATTGGAGAAAAGCTTCTTGACATTGGTCTTGGCAATGATCTTTCTCTAAACAGAAGTGCAGACAACAAAAGCAAAAATTGGCATGTGTGAGTACAAACTCAAACACTGTCACAGCAAAGGAAACAATCACTGGCATAAAAAGACCATCTACAGAATGGGAAAAAATATTTGAAAATCATCGATATAGAGTTAATTTCCCAAACCTGTAAAGTATTCCTATAACTCAATAGAAAAAAATCTGATAAAAAACTGGGCAAGGGCTTGAATATTTACCTTCTTTAGTTGGAAACTTATGTCCACACAAACACTTGCACATGAATCATTATAGCAGCTTTATTCATAAATGTCAAAGATGGCAAGCAGCCAAAATGCCTTTCAACAGGTTAATGGAAGGAAAAAAAATTGTGTATTTGATAGTATTCGATAGAATACTATTCAGAGATAAAAATTGTATGATGCCATTTATAAGACATTCCAGAAAAGGTCAAACTATAAACATAATGAACAGGTTGCTAGAGGTTAAAGGGATGTTAAACTGGTGTAGCACAGAAGTTTTTAGAGTGATTAAACATTCTATATAACAAAGTAATGGTGGATATATGGCACTGTGCATTTATTAAAACCTGCAAAACCTTCTAGCACAAAAAATGAACTATTATATAGAAGATGATCTGGAGATCTTATATTGCCACAAAGTAAGGTGGCACTCAAAAACAAAGAAAAATAAAACAAACAAAAAAAACCCACATAGTAATACGAGTAGGTCAACAGGAAACATGAACAAGCTCAAAGAACTTCCAGGAGCTGAAGCTAGAAGAAGTTATCAATAAAATAAAGTAGTATTGCGTTGTTATAAATCAGAGTATAGGAGTCACAAGTCCATATGGCTACAAAGACTACTCTTTGTAAAAATGGAGACTAGACAAATCTGCACAAAATTCCAAATAACCTAATTCCCCACTCCTTATGCTTGGGTTGCACATCGTAGGTTTCTTCCAAAGACTAGAATATGTAAAAAAGAAAAAAGAGTAATTTTACAGCAGGGGAAGCTGACCACCACTGTCTCAGCCAGGTGATGAAGGGATTCTCCTGCCTCAGACTGCATTGCAACATTAAACAATAAAGATCAGAGATTATGGAAGAAACAGAGGTCCAATTTACGTTGTTGCTTCTAAATATAGCCATCCTCAGATACCAGCAGGTCCATACTTCACTCCCTAAACACAGCTCAACCACTGCTTCTCAGGAAAGCATCAGAAGAGTTTCACTAATAATGGAGCAAATCCAAATTGATAGATATTGACAATGAGATCTGGGGCAGAGTGTGAATTTTTCTGTTTCAAAGTTCGGCTTCGACCGGGTGATTGGCAGAGAGTCAGTATTGTATTTTCTGTTGTATACCACAGCATGCCTCACCTGCAGGCTTCCTCAGAAGCAGCAAAAAAATTTGTCCACGAAAACCCAGATCAGAGATCAACAACTAAGCCTATGTCTCTCAAAATGAAAGGGAACCGAGGGGTAGAATTTGCTTGGCTTTAGAGATCGCGGCCCCAGAGAGTTACATTATCAAGTTTCATAAGCTTACTTGTTTTGTTTTGGGAAACAGGATAATTGCTTTATCATTTTATGTTGCTGTTAAAATTTAACACAAATAGGTGGCTTAGAACAACATAAAAATACTCCTTTACAGTTTTAGAGGTCACAAGTCCAAAATCAGTTTCAGGAGTTCACTAGTCTACATACGATGGGTTGGCAAACCTGAGTTCTTTCTAGAGGCTCCCTGACAAAGCATTTCCTTACTTTTTCTGGTGTCTTGGAGTCTATCACGCTGTATTCGTGGCCGCCTTTCGGCACCAAAACCAGCAACAGCCAGCCGAGGGTTTCCCATGCTGCCCTCTGGGATTCTCTGCAGCTGGAGAAGAGCTGCTTTAAAGAACTACTACGATTGTATTGAACCCACCTGGATAATGCAGGAATCCCTCACCATTTTAAGATTCTTAACTTCAAACTCAGGTACAACGTCTCTTTGTCCTGTAAAACAACATCTCTGAGAATGGGAGCACAGGCAAATTTTGGGGGCCGTCTGTCCCACCAGAGAACTGCAGATTCCCACGTATCCATAGTTATTTACTGATGATTAGCTCCAACAGACATCCCCAAACATACGATCTCTAAAACTCATCTTCCACCAAAAGCATTTCTTCCTTGACTGGGGATGTGTCCATCGAACAACTGAAGTTTGAAGCTTAGAACATTTTTCTGGAATCCCTCATCAGACTGTTAGATCTGCTCATTTTATTTCCTGAATATTTCTTCAACATATCCCTCCCCTGCACATCTCCTACCATTAACTCAAAATGGTAGTACCTGAAAACAAAGTACTTTTTGATTAATGGAGTCTGGCCTGTTGTCAGTTGGTGAAGCTATTGATGTCTGCTTTAATGGAATTTACAGACAAGCCTGGCAAACACACATTAAACAAATAAACATGTATAGTTTATTCCTCCCAGAGAAAGACATTACTGATCCTTCCGGTCAAGTATCCCTGTTGAAGTTTTCGAATTTTCTAGAAAAAGGCCATCAAGCTGATTGACGTCATGAATTTGCATGTCATCCGTTCACAGGGACCATGCTAATCTCTGTATTGTTCCAATTTTAGTACATGTGCTGCCGAAGTGAGCACAAGCTGACTAAAATGCAGTCAAAAGTACCTTTGTGTATATGTCACTTCTCTCTGATTCTGTAATATAAATACGGAAACAAAGACTAAACTATGAGGTAAATATGCCAATTTAGTTTTTTAGTATAATTTATTGTCAAATTTGCTAACATACAGCGTGTAAAGGGTGCTCTTGGTTTTTTGGGTGGACTCCTGTGGTTCTTCACTTACATACAACACCCAGTGCTCATCCCAATAAGTGCCCTCCTCAATGTCCATCACCCACTTTCCCCTCTCCCCCACCCCCCACCAACCCTCTGTTTGCTCTATGTATTTAAGAGTCTCTTAAGGTTTGCCTCCTTCCCTCTCTGTTTGTAACTATTTTTTCCCCTTCCTTTCCCTTGTTGGTCTTCTGTTAAGTTTCTCAAGCTCCACATATGAGTGAAAACATATGATATCTATCTTTCTCTGACTGACTTATTTCACTCAGCATAATAGCTTCCAGCTCCATCCATGTTGATGTAAATGGCGTGATTTCATTCCTTCTCATTATGGCAATTTACTTTTAATAAAATCAAGATAGAATGGCTTTTTGAGCTCCTCTTGATTTATGGTTGTCCAAACGAAGTTAACTTTCAGACTAGATATAATGAATCAGGTATTAGATATACTCCCACACTAGACAAAACGAATCAGAATGCCTGAGGTTAGGCCTGGTGATATGCATTCTAAACAAGTAGCCCATGAGTTGTACACATTAACATTAGGAAATTATTAAACCAGTTTCAAACCACCAATACTGTGTTCCATTTTCAGCTTCTCTGCTCTGTCCACATTTCTCAGCTCTTGACCTCTTTCTATCTTCAAAGCCAGGAAAGCCAAAAATGGAAAGTAGAATCCTCAACCTGTATCTCTCTGACTCTCCGTCTGTGGACACATCTCGCTCTGCCCAGAGCCGAGAAAGTTTGTCTGCTTTGAAAAACACAAGTGATTAGGTTGGTTCCACCTTGGAAACCCAGATGACTCTCCTTGTTTCAAGATGCTTCAAATTAAACACCTCTGTAAAGTCCTTTAAACCATGTAAGGTAACAGAATCAAAAGTTTCAGGGATTAGAAAATGGGCATCTTTGGGGCACCTGGGTGGTTCAGTCGGTTGAGTGTCCAACTTCAACTGAGGTCATGATCTCACAGTTCGCGAGTTCAAGCCACATGTCGCACTCTGTGCTCACAGCTCAGAGCCTGGAGTCTGCTTCGTGGATTCTGTCTCCCTTCCTCTATGCCCCTTCCCTGCTGGTTCTCTCTCTCTCTCTCTCAAAAATAAACAAAACATTAGAAAAAAGAAGAAAAAGAAAATGGACATCTTTGAGGGGAGAGGGACATAATTCCTCCTACCACAATACACATTGTGTACTGAGAGTCCTCCTTTTTTATTGAAGTGTAGTTTACATATAATGTTATATTAGTTTCAAGTGTACAACATGGTGATTCAACATGTTATTCTGAGAGCCCTTTCTAAGCTGCTCTACATGAAGCACTGTGTTAATCATTAATACATTCATTTCATCCAAGTGGAAACAAAAGGAGACAGAAAACTTTCAGGAGACATACTAAAAAGACTTTTGACTACTCAACTTTGGATCCAATATGGAGTCTTAAATTCAAAGGGAGAAAGTGTGTCTTCCAATAATCTACATAGGTTTCCATTTGACTTCAAATACTAATATGTGTTTAATTTGATATAAAAGTTAAATGGCTAAGAGGTTAATATTCTTACAGGAGCTTCATATGGCTATAGGGACTTAAAGCATTATTTTAGTAAGTCATTGAATTAGGATTCTCCAGAGAAATAGAACCAATGGAATATGTAGAATATAGAAAGAGCTTTATTATGAGGGATTGGCTCACACAATTATGAAGGTTGAGTAGTCCTATGATAGGCTGTCAGCAGGCTGGAAGTCCAGGACAACTAGTGGTATAGTTCCAGTCCAAACCCAAAGGCCTGAGAACCAGAGGAGCCAGTGGTAAATATAAATCCCAAACCAAGTCTGCAGGCCCAAGAAATTGGAGCACTAAAATCTGAGGGCAGGAGAAGATGGATGTCCCAACTTAAACAGAGAGGAAATTCACCCAACACCTTTTCGTTCTAGTCAGGCCCTCCATGGACTGGGTGATGGTTACCCACATGGGTGAGAGCGGATCTTTATTCAGTCTACTAGTTCAAATGCTAATCTCTTCCAGACACACACACAGATACACACAGAAATAATATTTTACCAGCTCTCTGGAAACATAACTACTGTTACCAAATGTCTGTAGCATGTTTGAGTGTCATTAGAGATAAAAGTTTGGGTTAGAGATCACATCTCTAATTTGGATTACCATCTCTGTACATATATCATGCTAGCATCAACATAAAATCAAACATGAAGATTTTAACGCATAATTCACAATCCTTATTTTAACATAGTCTCCTAAAGTAAATTGCCCTCAGCTTTTAACACCTGAGACCTACTTGCTCATATTCTATTTCTGATATATACTTTTGTAGTTTAGTTGAAGTTTTAGGAACTCACTAAGGAGTTATGGATTGAAGCATAGGAGACATAGAACTTGAGATGTTGAAATCTTCTGAGAGAGGACAGTTTGTATTATACATTAGTGTAAAGAAATAAAAGGCAAATGAATTATGAACTGCTTTATTGTCGAACTGACTGCAGTTCTTTTAGGCAAGAAGTTACTCCTGACCCCTGGAAAAGGAAGATGTTGTAATCAAAGCTATATAAATGGCAATGCAACAAGGTATTGACTCCCCAAAGCACAGCACACTACTTGTTTGTGCAAATGTACAGCCCTCCACTCAGGAAACTCCACAGTGACATACCGTTTGCACCAGACATACCTACTCAGAGATGAACAAATTCAGCACAGATGTCATTTGTGGAAAGATGTTCATACATTTCACTCAAAGTTATCTGCCTACTGTTAAGACTAAAGAAATCTTTGTTGATTGGTTTCTGCTGGTAGTTTTGTGAGACAAGCACAAAGCAGTGTTTAACTACACATAACCCTTGAGCACTGGAGTGAATTAAATTTGTATCAAGAAGGATTAAAACAGAGATTTTTTTAAAAGGAGGAGGTACTCTGAAATATAGGATCATGTTCCAAAAATGATGGTGCTGAACCCATAATTGGACATTTTACTACATAAAGATCTCCACAAAAGGATGGGTGAAGGAAGTCTACTGTCAAGCCCATCCCATTTTGTTATAAATCGCTCTAAATCTACTTGATGTCACCTAAAGGGTAATTGAAAGGAGGACATGACAGTCTTCCCTACTAAACAAGATACCAGAAATGTCCCCACATACATTTCTAGGTTAAGCTCAGATGTCTTTCCCAGGGCTGACTGTATCAACAGAGAATGCTTTTAGTGGCTTCTCACAGAGTTCTTAAAGGAATTCTGAGTATGGAACTAGCTGTGATAAAACAGTAAAAAAGGAGGGTGTCGAACATCAGGCAGAGTTTAACAAGGAGACTTGGCTCTTGCTACTGAAACGATTTTGCTTGCACAACAATTCACCAGGGACTTTGTCATTCTTACGCCTCAGCAGGCATCCTTTTTTCCCAGTTGTTTCTTTTTTCTTTTTTTCTGATTCATAGAGGAGTAGTAGAAACCTTTTCTCTCTCCCCACGAACCCACCCCTCACGTGACACATAGCCACAAAAAGTGTCATGTAGCTTAATAGAAAGAAAAAAAATTAAAATCTCAAAAGATGAAATCAATTGGGCAGAGCTGGGTTGTGGTTAGAGAATGGAAGACAAAGACCACACAGTAAACTTACCAACCACAAACCTTCAACAGAAGACAGATGCCTGTGAATTTGGCCTCTCCATCCCTAATTTTTAAGGTGTTCAAATATATTCTCCTGACTGCGCTTAAGTATCTATAGTCCTATCACAGCCATTGTCCACATACTGAAGTAGCTATTTTTCCCCCCATTAGTTGGTTTCTTGGTGTTTTTTTCACTTTTACCATCATTCTTCCCCGGCCAGACACCTTGAAACCATCATTTACTTTAAGGCAAAATATGTAATGGACTCTTAATTTCTTTTAGCTGTTGTTCAAAGCTTCATAGTGTAGGCACATTCCAGAAGCTTAATAACATCTCGGTGGAGCCTGACGTAGCGAATGAACCTGGGGAAAGGCTCCCATTTTTAAAATCAATTATTAAAAACTTCAAAATAAAGTTACAAAATAACTGGAATATTGAGAGGTGGTGAAAGAGGACTTCAACTATATCCAATTTGACCTCAGTCTATACTTTCTAATATATTAAGTTCTTCTTTCCAGCTTATCTCTTAACTCTGGCAAAAGACCCTGTGGGTAAAGCAACTCCTGATGGGAAGCGAAACTACCCATTAAGCATAAGGACTGGCCTGAGCCAGCAAGACTCCCGTGACAGACCCTAAGACAATGATCATTTTCACCTTTGCTGCTCACTTGCCTGTACCCACTGACATTTGTGACACATTTTCCTTATATAAACCTCGAGGTCTTTCAGCACTTTGGAGACAGTCTGTGAGAAGTTAGTCTGCTGTCTTCCCAGTGTTGGCCTCACTGATATAAATTCCTTTCCGGTTTCACCACCAGCCAGTTTTCCTGCCTTTGTATTTTCTTAGTGGTGAGTGGCCAAACCTGGTCTATTTGGGATCTGTTTGTATTTTCTTAGTGGTGAGTGGCCAAACCTGGTCTGTTTGGGATCTGTTTGTATTTTCTTAGTGGTGAGTGGCCAAACCTGATCTGTTTGGAGAGAGATGTTCTTGCATGCCGCGCTGCCTCAGCTCCAGGGGTTGGGAAGTGACAACAAAAACCATCTATAGCCATTTTATTGAAGGTGCTTTATGATGTCAATATTCTTCACACATGTAACTATTATTTAAATGAAATCCATCCAAGGGCACCCAGGTGGGTCAGTAGGTTGAGCATCTGACTTCAGTTCAGGTCATGATCTCATGGTTCACAAGTTCAAGACCTTCACTGGACTTACTACTGTCAGTGCAGAGCCCGCTTTGGATCCTGTATCCCCCTCTCTGTGTGCCCCTCCCCTGCTCTTGCTCTCTCTCTAAAAAATAAATAAAATCCTCCAACAGGTTTTTTTTTAGTAATTTATTTCCTTCTAAAGATCCAACAAAAATCTTTAGTATAATTGCAATAATAAAGCAGTTTTAAGATATCTATCTGTATTCCTTACTCACATAAATCTATTTTTTTCTAATGTGCACCCCTCCAAAAAATGCCTCGCTGGACAAGAAAATAGCAGGAAGAGAACAATTGTATCATTCCTTTCTAACCATCATCTTCACTCACAGCCCTGACATTCTCCCATGTCTCTGAGATTCACACCTGTGGTGCCATTCTCGTCCGGGGAGGCCGGCAGCTCGAGCAGTTAACGAATTCACCCAGTACACAACAAAGGAGATAGAAGCTTACTGAATATGCTGCAAGGGAGAATCAGGCAGGGCTGCAAAGGAGAGACCGTCTGCCACAATGCAGGGGTGAGAAGCAACAGTTACAGAGTGGAGAGAGGGAATATGTAGATAGATGGAATTTTCCCTTTTTTTGGTAACTGCCTGATTGGAAGCACTCCATTGGTTAGTTAGAGCCTATGGTCATTTCAAGGTGGGTCACTTCACGAGCCTGTTTGAATTCTGCTCGCTGATCCCTTGTGCCTTGCTCAAATTTCCATTGCTCAAGCCTGTTGCCTAAAAGCAGCCTCTACAGCACCCATTAACATGACCTGATTTTGTTCAAAGAAGGGTGAACATGTTGTTGCACTGTCCTTAAGAACGGAGCAAGTGAAAACAGTCTAACCTTTTATACAACAAAGTGAAAAAACTGTGTGGCTTAAGGACACCTGAAGGCAGAGAGATGGACAAATTGCTCTCTCAATATTTCTTTAGTTCTATTGATTGGATATAATTTTTGTTATCAGAGATATTTAATATCAAATTATGAGACCTACGGAAGAAAATTAAAAGCATTAGTTCCCCCAGAATAAATTCAATAATTCAGTTCGTTTCTAGAAAATAGGCATAATTTCCCCTCTTTGGGAAAGACTAGCACAGCCCACCATGTAGGTAAACATATAGTACCTGGGGATGGGGGCGGAAAAAGAAGTTTAAGCCTGTGGTGAAGCAAAAGGCTTACCATGAAGAGAAACATCGCTTTTACCCAATAGAGGAACAAGCAAGAAAAAAAAAGTTGAAAACAGAGAGTGTCTTAACAGATTTGCAATTTAATATCCATGCTTTTCTATTTTCCATACTATGTCCTTAATCCAGTGATCTCACCACATAATGAAAATGCTATATCCAAAAATGCAAGACAACAACTATCACCATTCACACTTTTCCAAGACATGCTAATGCTGATTCTTTCTAACCGTTTAGATTCATTCTGTGGGAAAGAAAGGCCATTTCTTTAAATCCCCTTACCTAGAAAGATGTATTCAGATAAAATGGTTCCTTGGCATTCCGTAGAAGACAGTCAAAAAGTTTTCTAGAATTTATGCCTTATTCAGCTCTTATATCATTAGAGACCTTGTACACTGCAAGAACATCAGGAACTAAAGAGCTACATAAAATTGCATCAGGGTGCTAGCTTCCAGGATGTTAAGAAACGGAATGTCACTATCATACCCAAACCCATACATATCTCACAATCCCAGGGAGAGTCAACCTTCATTGTCACTGCAGATATGGCATTAATGCCAGGATTGCAACTATAGCACGTGTATGGAAAGATCTACCATGCAAGCAGCCACTACTATATATCCCTCTAATGCTGAAACTGAAGGGAAAAAAAGCCTAGAAGTATTCAAATGGGCATCAGTGGGACACAAATAATTTAGTTCAATTCAATCCAAACTTCAGTTCCTTTTGCTATGGTATTTTGACTCTTTTAGTTCCTTAAAACTACTGACCTTCCCACACTTGACAATGAACTAAGACTGAACTTCCACCCACTCAAATTCCTTTTCTTCCTGTGTTTTGACGCACGGTCTAAATCCTAGTACTCAAGAAATGATTCTTCCCTTCCACTTTAGTATCACTAACTTCTTCTTAGTCTTCATGAAATACTACAATCTGATCCGATTTGGAGTCTGTTGAACGAAGTGAAATTAAGCAATATGTGAAGGCTGCTATCGATGGAGTGAATGAATAATGAAATACTGAGCAACTACCATTTGTTTAGGACCCTATTAGAGCTGGTGATGCTGCTATGAATGATCCCTATACTCAGCTTGGAATTTAACGGAGGAGACTAGACTAACAAACACATAAGAGAAGGGGCACCTGGGTGGCTCAGTCAGTTGAGCATCCGACTTCAGCTCAGGTCACGATCTCACGGTCCCTGGGTTCAAGCCCCGTGTCAGGCTCTGTGCTGACATCTCGGAGCCTGGAGCCTGCTCCTGATTCTGTGTCTCCCTCTCTCTCTCCCCCTCCCCCGCTTGTGCTCTATCAAATTTACAAACACATAAGAGGAAAGCAACAGAGCCTAGTCATGAGCCAGATTGTGCAGTCCAGAGTTGCCACGCTGGTAAGGTCCAAAGGAAGAGTATCAGTAGAGACTATAGGAAAGGCATAACACAATAGATCAGCCTAAGCCAAATAATGAAGACAGGAGAGATTCGGATAGGTAAAAGAAGAAGGACAAACATTCCAAGCAAGATGAATAGGATGAATAAAGGCAAAGACATGATGGTGATGAAAGTGAGATCACATCAAGAAAATATGTATATGTCACCATGTGGCCAAAGGAGAGGGAATCTACATAGTGGTTACAACGGAGCTTGAATATATAAGGAAAGGCCTGGCTCTTGATAAAATTTTGGTTTGGAGAAAAGAGAAGTTTATTTTAGGCTGATGAACAGACATATTAGGCTAACAGAAGCCTGTGTGTCAGATATACCTCATAATCTTAGTAGTTTGACATAATAAACTTTTATTTCTTACCCACATAAAGTCCAAACCAGGTGTTTCTGATTGGAGACAAATTTGTGTTTGGGTTGATTAAATAAACGGCCTCACAGCTCACATACAGCTTTCTACCAACATACATTTTTTATAAATTCACCCAGCAAATGTCTTTTAAGTACCTATTATATACGAGGTACTATGCTTGACTGACGCTGGAAATAGTGACTGGGGCAAAAGACATGGTCCCTGCCTTTGAGAGCCCTCAGCTGCCGAGGAAACCAGACAAGAAAACAAATGAGTATTACATCGTCTGCTGTGGAGCACAAAGGAAGGAAGTATTTCACAGATTGTGGAAGTGCAGAGCTCAAATTAGAGCTCTGTAGTGAGAGTTACTTTACTGCCCAGTGGGAACAGGTGCTTTAGTAAAAGCTTGAAATAAACATTGTAAATCCCCGGAGCTCAATAGAAAAACATCTGACTTTTATCTATGGATTCTTATCGGCTACAAAGATACGTGCCATGCCACTATTTTCCAAATTTGGGCGTTTCTTTTTTTCTGTGTCTGCTTGTGGCATTAGACGCAGATCCTTTTTTTTTTTTTTAATGTTTATTTATATTTGAGAAAGGAAGAGAGAGAGAGCATGAGCTTGAGCAAGGGAAGGGCAGAGGGACAGACAGAATCTGAAGCAGGTTCCAGGCTCCCAGCTACAAGCTGTCAGCACACAGCCTCACACAGGGCTCGAACTCACCAGCAGTTAGATCATGAGCCGAAGTCTGACACTTAACTGACTGAACCACCCAGGCATCCCTAGCATTTTCTATTTTTGATGGCCACTCCTGGATAGAACATCGTCACTTTTTCACAGGTATACCACAAGTGGGAACAAGGAGACACAGGTTTGTACTGTGACTCTCCCAGTGACTAGGTGTGTTTGTCTCGGACACTCAACGGGGCTTTAGTTTTCTCCTTGTACAAAAATGTACGAAGTCCCTTCCAGCCCCAGCTTGAGACACATACTTCTAATGTTCTGTTCAAAATTTTATTTCTTCTCAGAACATGCTTCATCAGTATAGTGTTTTTGACACTCACACTATTTACATAGTTACATAGAAACAGTAGAAGGCACTGGCTCAGGTGGGAGATCTGGAGTCAGTCTGACTCAGTTCAAATTCTGCAAACTACTCGTTTTAGTTGTGCAGGCAAAGTAGTAAATCTCCTTGTGTCTTAGTTTCTGTGGAAATAATAGGACTTATGTCATTAGGTTGATATAAAGATTAAATAAGCTAATTCAGAAGGGCCCAAGCTTTTTCTGCTCCCAGACCTCTTTAAGTGTCTTCATAATTCTTTTTGCTGTGTCCCCAGGCCAAATGAAACACTGAATAGTTTTTTTTCTTAAGTAACTATGTCCAAACAACCAACAAGTATTTGTGTCCTAGCAACTTACAGCAACAGCCACTGGAAAATATAGAACATATAAAAATTTTTAAATGGTATTGCAAAGATAAAACATTACTGCAAGGAATATATGTGATCCAAGTTTGAATCTGCAAAATAGTTTGAGCTAGAAGTTACCGCAATGTCCAACACACATCAAGTACCACAATATCTCCCTTAAACATTTGAGATTCCTCAGAGTCCCCGTGAGTTTGCTACAATGACCCACCAGTACACAGTTTGGGAATCACAGAGCTAACTTACATAAATAACATAGAGCAGGGCCTGGCACTTACCAGCAGTCAATAAATGTCGACTACTTGTCAATTTTTTCTCTGATTCAAACAACAACTTAAAGAGGTGAGTTTAAGTTTTATTACAACTATTTTGCGATTAGGAAACTGAGCTTCCAGAAAGTTTTTCACCCACTGACACTAGGAAGTGGAGGAAATGGAATTTTCACTCAGGTTTACCTGGAGCCAAAACCTATATAAACTCTTTCCAATATATCATACTGCTTTCTTGCTTTCTTTTAGTTCAATACCTAGTTATCCTGATACATATTAAACTTGATTATACCCTATCAGATTTCTGTTTGTATGTCAAATCATGTAACATTTCAAACAGAACACAAAAGAGAATATAAAACTGCTATGAAAATTTTACAGGTGTGAGCATTTTACAATATTTGTTTCAATTTTTGTTTTCCATTAAGTAGGCTCCCCATCCAGCATGGGGCTTGAACTCAAGACCCTGACATGAGGAGTCAAATGCTCCACCGATTGAGCCAGCCAGGCACCCCGGTGAAACAAAGAAAGCTATGTTCTAACTTACCACCCTCTGTCTATTCCTTTTTTATCCCTCCCTCCTCAGAAGGAACCACTGTTCTGAAGCTGATAACATTGCTGTGCACATTTTTGTTCTCTCATATACATATAGGTGCATGGTGTCTGCCAATAATGCATACTCTGGAAGGCTGAGATCTGTACGTTTATCTTTACATTTACTTTTCAATGTTGTCTCCCCTCCCCCATACCTAGAATAGAGGCTAACACCTGGTGGGCACACTATAGATTTTCTGAATGATTAAACTACAGCGATGTTGTTCACATTCTTAAATACATATAAATATTATCACATTATGTATTGTCTTGCGATCTGCTCTTCTCCAACATTATATTTTTGAGATCAATCATATTGATATGTGTAGCTCTGGTTCAATCACCTTTACTGCTATGTGGTATTCCATTTTATGAATAAACAGCATATTATCTGTTTCTCCAAGCATATTTAGATTTTACTGTATTTAAACACACCACATTAAATGTTGTACAAATGATAGTAGTATTGAGATATTTTCTCATATTCATCAGAATGATAAAATTTACTATTATGATAAATCTACGATTTGGTGGTAACTCTTATACATTGCTGGTGGGAGCGTGGCAATCGTTAGTCAAATTTAAGATACTTAGATCCCATGATCTAGTAATACCACTTCTAGGTATAGGTTGACAAGGAACGGAATACAAGAATGTTCAAGCTCAATCCATTTTTTTAAATGTGTTAATACTTATTTACAAGCTCAGTACTTTTAACAATAAAAGTTATTCTCTATTTTCTCTTGTTTTGTTATGTATTAATGCATAACGAATTTACCCCAAAAATCAGTGGCTAAAGACAGCCATTTTAAACTCATCATGAATTCTACGGATCAGTGATTGAGTAAAGGAATGGTGGGGACAGCTTGTATCTGCACCATGATGAGGTCTCAGCTGTAAGGGCTTGAAGACTGGTGGAAATCACCTAGAAATCTCTTTATTCCTATGCCTCATAGTTAATGCTGGCTGTTGTCAGGAACCTCAGCTGGAGCTCTTTAGATGATCTACATGTGGCATCTTCATTAGGCCTGGGCTTCCTCACAATATGGTGGCCTCAAACATCTTACACGGGGGCTCAGAGTCCCACGGCAGATTGTCTCAAGAGAACCAGGTGGAAACGATACCATTTTTTTTTTTTTTTTTTTTTTGGTGATCTACTCTCAGAGGCCATGTGACATTCCTTTGACCATAGTCACTGGGCCACCCAGATGAAAGCATTTTCTCTGCAGACAGAGGCTGTCACAGATTTAAACACTTCTACTGTAGACACACGCCCCACAGACTGAAACAGGATGGTAGACCTCATCTCTCAATGGAAGGAGTAGCAAAGACCTAAAGGGATGAGCAACAGTACTGTAGCCATTTTTGGAAAAAAGTAACATCTGCTACATCTCCCCTGCCTTCTTCCTCACTCCTCTTCTCTTTTTTCCATCTCTATTATATTCCCTGAAATTATTAGGCCTTTGGACCTCTGTAAAAATCTGCATGTCATAATTAACTTCTAACTCATGCCATCTTTTATTACTACAATTTCCATGTATGAAATAGTATTTTTATCAGCCTTTGTTACCACGTACTATTACGTCAAACTTATTTCCCTAAATGATTTTATTCGTGAATGATAAACAAGTGAAGCAAGCGTTTACTTGCAATATTTCTGCAGGCCTTGACCTGTTGTGCTAGACATAAATACTTTTCATATTTTAGCCTTCTTATGTCCGTAGTAGGTTCTGCTCTTGTTAGAAAGAGCTAGATAAAATTAATATTTGTACCATGAATATTTTGCTAGCGTTTGGTAGGAAACACATCTCATGACTTATGTTTCAAACTTCTCCTATTTGTAGTAAATGTATGCATGACTTTCTGAATCACCCTACAACTTCTAGACAATCTTAGCATTTTCTTTTGTATTCCATTTTAGACTTTATATATCAGCACCTTGCCTTCTGAAATAAACTGTTAGCCTCTCAACCTAAAAATTACATTGGCATCTTTAAACATGAGCTCAAGAAGCCCTTGTTCTTCTAAAATAAATTTACCTTTCTTTAGGGATTTCCCCACTGGGTTGTGGTATATTCAAATGCCCTCTATAACCTTAGGGATTTTCCAACCTCATGAGTGGGTGTGATACTCAGAAATTAAAATTTTTAATTATGTGTGGTACTCAGTATCTTTTTTACTTTTCTTTTGTCTAGATCATCTAGGATGTTTAAGGCTTTATTTGATTCTTAATTTTAGAAACGGCTTTTGGCCTAATTAATGAGATATCTCTTTTCTCTTTCTACTTACCTTGTCAAGTCCCCAAACCTACTGTATGGCATTTGCTAATATTTATTCATCTCAGTAACCATATTCCATGTTTTTAAGAAAATACAGCAACTGTAGAGATTCTGTGAAAACAGCATATAAAGAGTAAAAAAGAAAGGTGATGGAGAAAAGAAGGAAGCAAATGGCTAATGTGTTTCAATGAAAGATTGATTGATTGAACTGTCTACCTCTTTCAGCTGGGCAACCAGAGCTCTTCTTTCTCCCCTCCAAACATTCTGCTTCAGCTACACCAACCCCTCAGCATTTCCCCTCTGTCTCTGTACAGAGAGGGTATGATGTCTAGAATCATCTTTCCCTTCAGAAGAAATCTTACTCTTGGCCCAAATGTTATTTTCCCTGTATCAAATCATGGTTTCTGTTTCAAGCATAGTTATTTTCATGTCATATTGAATAGCTAGTTCTGTGTTGATCTCTCCCACGGAGATCCTCAGGGCTAGACCCATGTTTACTCATTTCTGTAACCCTAGTACCAGACAAATGTTTTTTAATTCATGTATAATAAATGACTAAATGTATGACCTTAATAAGTGACTTAGCCTATGTGTGCTTTCCGCATAATAAAATGGAAATAATAATAGTATCTAATTTAAAAGACTGTTTTGAGGATTAAATGAAATAATCCACATAGAACACAATGCCTGACACATAATTCATGTCCAATAAATATTAGGCTGTTGTTGTGATATATATTTTTGAAAAATATTTCATCAATTACCAATATCCTTTAATTATAAATGGTCATGAATGTTTCACTTTCTAAGTTTTTTTTTTTTTAATTTGCCAGATGGTCTAAACACAAATGTTAAACAAGTAGATGAATGAAATCTTTCTATAGAAAGACTCTCTGAAGAGTCTTCTCTTTCTATAACAAAAATGCTGATTTTCTGTATGACATCATAAAGTGCCTATAGGGAAAAAAAATATCAGAATGACTGCTAATATTCATGGCCATCAGTGTATGCTCTGTTTAATTCTGGGATCTCATATGTCTTTCTTAGTAACTCTTTTGTCAGCTCTCCTTTATCGTGTAAATCATCAGATCTATTTCATGGGTTAAATGTTTTACATTAAAAAATCAGAATAGATTAATTTACCTTTTATAGCTGCTTTTACTACAGACAACTTTCATGAATAAATAAAGCTTATGAGATACAGGCCTAGACCTGTTGCTGCTCATTCAAAGAACAGAGCATGCTTTGATGAGAACATTTCTTAAGAATAACAAAGGAATTAAAGATTCTGAAAAGCTGGGCTCCAGCTTTGTTTTCTAAATTGTTAAAAAGTGGAATCCATGAACATAAAACAAATGCAGATTTTAGCCAGTGGACTTGAAAGAAGTGAATTTTACTATTTAACTATTCTCTAAATAATAGATGTTTCAGATAAATATTAAATGTGCCAATTGCTGAGACCCTGTATTTAGTATGTGCTATGTTAAAATATTCAATTATCTTGCCAGTAATAATATTCCAGAAGCAAAGCTTTATGTTGTAATGTCAATATGCCCAATTCCATCTTTCTTTTTTGTTCCAGGACACCAAATACAGGGTGTAAATAAAGGTATATTTGGGGGGTATTTATTTGAGGGGGATTCCAGTGAGAAGACTTATTTTACCATCTATTTATAAAAATTCTTAGTAACAGTTATCAGACTTCCCAAAATGTTGACTGAAAACACACTTATGACCAACTTCACCCCAAAGAAGAAAGAGGAGGAGGGGGAGGAGAAAGAAAAAGAAGAGAGGAAGGAGAAGGTAAAGAAGGAGGAGAAGGAGAAGAAGAGAAATATAGAATTTGAGTAACCAAAAGGTTTGGCTTTCTAGTACCATGCAATTGATCTAATTACTGACTTCTTAAATTATATGGACCAATCATTGTGTAACTCAGATGGTTCATTTATTTTAACTGTGGCAGATAAGCCATCAGTAATCTACTCATATCCAATATTTTTTTTTAACTAAACCATTTTATTCAAACACAAAGTTTTCTTAATAACATATCAGGTGATGAAACAAAGACAAAGAAGCCAGGAAAAGGAATACATGAGTTGAAAAAAATTATTAACATGAAATTTTCTGAGAGTCTTCACCAAAATCTCCTTCATTAGGGAGATCATACTTTTTAGTTAAATGGGGAATAACAGTGGAATGAAAAGGATTGTTTCTATTAGTGAGGATAGGCTATGTTTATGCTGTACTAACAAACAATACCCAAATCTCAGTGGTTTAACTCAAGGAAAGACTATTGCTTATTTTTCTCAATTATGCAACATCCTCTGTGAATTTTGATGATGCACACTGCTTGCTGTAGGAGGTGATAGAGAGGACGTGACTGCTGCTTGACCCTCGAGCTGGACCCAGGCAATCAGAGCCTCCTCTCTGTTCTTGGAATGTACATTCCGTCTACTGTTTGCACAGTGGGAGCTATTCCGGAGACATAAGCGAGAGTAAGGTGTTATTGACACCATCTGGATGGTATATGTGGCCAATACCTGTTAAGGCCTTTATATAAACTTCTAAAATTCTGGTGGGCAGAGGGCACCTGGGTGGCTCGGTCAGTTGAGTGTCCGACTTCAGCTCAGTTCATGATCTTGTGGTTCGTGAGTTCAAGCCCCAAATCAGGCTCACTGCTGTCAGCTCAGAGCCCACTTTGAATCCTTTGTTCTCTTTCTTTCTCTGCCAGTCTCCTGCTGCTTATGCTCTCTCTCAAAACATAAGTAAAACATTAAACTGTTTTGTGTTTTTTTTTTTAATTCTGGTGGGCAGGTACAGAGCTCTACTCCTCTTGAGGCTGTCAAAGATAAACCTCATGCATACATTCCCTTGCTTATTCAAACTGCCACCTACCAATCTGGACCAGGCTGCCTCTTTCTCTGGTCTCCCCATGCCCTCCATATACAGGCTCCAGTTTGAGAACCAGTACTTCTTCAACCATTCGTACAGCATCTGCCCACAAAGCCCCCTCCATACTTGCTGCAGCAGGAGGATGAGAAGACAAGGATCTCACATGCACGATGGGATGCTTCAGCCCAGAAATAACACTGGCAATTGAATGTCTCATCCTGTAAATCATTCCACTCACAGCTGTTTCTCGTTTGCCTAGAAGGATAGGAGACCCAGTCGTTGGCGAAACACTAGAAATGTTTACTGTGGGATTCTGAATGTAACCTAACACAATGATTTCCCCCTAATAGTCACTGCATATGAAATTAACTTCAATTTCAACTAACCAAATAATTTAGTCTTGATTTGAGTTTTGTACATGTAGCTAGAGTCTTGGCTATGCCACTACTGGAATTCAGATATGTTGGGGAAGCCTGGCACAGGCCTACCCAAAGTCCATGTGCAAGAGAAATGGTGAGATTAGGGTAGAGAGGACCCTAAAGGAGCAGAGAGTCAAGATCATAGTCTTCCAATAACAGATTAGGGATTGGAGAAGAGGGAAGTCCAAGTAGTGTTGGGTGAGTGGTGCTTTTACTTACCGCAAATGAAAGAGCTGGTCCACTATTAACTCCAAAAGGCATGGGGTCCAATTCTCTCTACTTTGGGTACCCTTAACAAATATAACTTAATACAATGCAAGGGGATCTCTCACAGGCTTTGACCCTCAGCAGAAACTGACAGGAAGAAAGCTGCAGAGGCAGCATGATTAGCTAACAATGCCTGGCAATAAATGGTGTTACCAAGTAGTGCCAGGCAGTCGTGCCAGTGACCAGGAGACACAGTGGTGCCTAGAGGCTTAGGACCACTCTGAAAGTGGTAGTGCCCAGTAAAAACAGTACAGTGGCCCAGCGTGTGGGAGCAATGATACAACAGGATACAGAATGGGGCCGAAGTGGAAGAGTAGACAAAGTGTATTCTTACTAGAGGGTAATGGAGCAGACTTTCTGGTGGTACCTTGCTCAGATCCACCTTAGTAAGCAAGGTCATCCCCCAGCTGCTGGGCATGTTAGCCACTCCAGGTTCATAGCTGGCCCCTCTCTAGAGAACTGTCTCCAGCCAAATGTGAGTTCTCTTGTCCAGGAGATGCCACCCCTCTAGATCTCACACTGCTGTCAACATAGACTGACCTGGGATATAGAAGGTTGCCCTGCTAGCCTCGAGATGCCATCAATGCTGGTGCCGTTCCCACGCCAGACCTCCCTATGGGATCATGGTAAAGCTACATTCTAACAGAGGCTACATATCCTTGCTTAGCTCCATCTCTTACATTATCCCATTCTCTCTTTTTTCCTCCATGAAGCTGAGGCCCTGACACAGTCTCTGCATCTAGAGAAATCACCATAAATAATGAGGAAATATAAGCAGAATAAAGACACTAGATTTCCCCCAAAGAGGTAGCAAATGCACTGAGAACGAAGAAAGCCTTCCTCTTACCCAACATTTTGTGCTCGTTGTTTGTTCAGCTGGGAGAGTTTACCTCACTCCTCAGTGACAGCAAATCTTACCCATCCTATCAGACCCACCTTGAGACCACAAGCTTTCATGCAATCTTTCCAGATCACTCAAACCACCAGTGGTATTCTCTGAAGTTTAGTGCTGTTTATTGTTTGTGTTATTAATTCAGCAACTGATCTCTCAACACTGTGACATTTCAACATTTCTTCTAATAATTTATTCTTCTAATAAATATTAAGCACCTACTATAGCAGACACTAGGTGATGAAAACAAGTAAGACATGGTGCTACTTTTCATCCTTCGCCTTTAGTAAGAAATACGGATAAGGTAAACCCATGACAATAGTTTGAAATACATGCATAATACAGCATGAGAATTTGGGGTATTTTCACAAAGCAAGTATTGTAACTATGTTTTGAATGAAGATGAGATGTTAAAGAGGGTTAAGGCGTTTCAGGTAAAGGCATTAAAAAATGATACAGTCCAGAAATTGAGATTGACTTAATGGTTGTTAGTTCCTGTCTTATAGCAGGAAGAAGAAAATAGGAGAAATAAGTGCAGAAAGGAAAGTAAGATTCTAATTGTAAAAGTCATCCTCTGCCATGCTAGGAAATTCAAGTCCTGTCCAGTAGACAAGAACACCCCAGCAAGTTGGGGGGGTGACAAGGGTGGCTCAGGTGGCTAAGCATCAGGCTCTTGGTTTCGGCTCAGGTCATGATCTCATGGGTCATGAGTTCGAACCCTGCATCAGGGTCTGAGCTAGCAGCTCAGAACCTGTTTGGGATTCTCTGTCTCTCTCTGTCCCTCCCTTGCCCACACTAGCGCTTTCTCTCCCTCTCTCTCTCTCAAAAATAAATAAATAAACATTAAAAAAAAACAAATCTAAAAAAAATAGGAGGGGGGATGCCTGGGTGAATCAGTTGGTTAAACCTATGATTTTCGGTTTCATTCATATCATGATCTCATGGCTTGTGAGTTCGAGCCTTGTGTTGGGTTCCACACTGACACGGTAGAGCCTGCTTGCAATTCTCTCTCTCCTTCTCTTTCTGCCCCTCCTCTGCTCATGTTCTCTCTCTCTCTTTCTCATTCACTCTCTCAAGTTAAATAAATAAACTTAAAAAAAAAAAGAACCAGCAAGTGTTGGTAACTTCATGATGATGCTTGTACCTATTTTCTTTATAATCCATTTTCCATAAGTCTTACCTCCTATAATTTCAAAATAAGGCAACCTTTCCTTCAAAAATGTATAAACTATCTTAGACATAAAAATGTACAGAGTGCAACAGAATGATCCCTGCACGTTCCTCCCAGCTTAAGAAATAAATTATTTCAAGAGTTTCCATTACTCTCCCCTCAGATATAACTTCTCTCCTGAACATACTATTCATCAATCCATCCTTTATTTTCCCCATATGCTTACTACATATAATGTATACATATATAATCACCTGGATGTTTTCTTCTGTACTTTCCTTTCTTTACTATCATGCTTATAATACTGCTCCTGCAAATCCATCCGCTTTCACTGATACATAGTGTTTTGCTCTGTTGATATACTGTAGTTTAGTTTTCTATTAAATATATATTTTGTTTATTTCCAGTTTAACCATTATAAATGCTGCCATCATGAAATCCTGTTACATGTTTCTTTGTCTATATCTGGGAGAAAGTTATAGAAATGAAATTGTTCGGTCGTTTACTATGCATATTTACAGCTCTACTCAATATGGCCAAATTGCCATCTAAAGTGATTAGGCTAATTTTTGCTCCTGCCATCAGTGTATGCGTCCTCTTTTTAAATTATTTTATTTTTTTATTTTTTAATATAATTTATTGTCAAATTGCCTAACATACAGTGTGTAAAGTGTTAAAAAATTTTTTTTCTATTTTAGAGAAAGAGAGAGAGCACAAGCAGGGGAGAGGAATAGAGACAGAGAATCTTAAGCAGGCTCCACACTCAGTGCGGAGCCTGATGTGGGCTAGATCCGAAGATCCTGGGACCATGACTTGAGCTGAAATCAAGAGTCAGACGCTCAACTGAGACACCCAAGCACCCCAGTGTATAAGCATCCTTACTGCCCCTCATTCTTTGCAATATTTAGCGTTATCACACTCAATATCTTCAGTATCTCACTGTGAAATTAGTATTGTATTGTGGAGCAAGTTTTCACTTTCCTATTTGGGAATTTTCTCTCCTTTGCCATTTTTCTATTTGGCTGTTTTTTCTTTTTGATTTCTGATCAGATATGTGTGCTACAAATATCTGTTTGTGAGGTTTATTTTTGTACTTTATTTATTGTACTTTTTCTAACTCAGGTATTTTCATTTTAATATGATCAGGTATGAAGCCAGTTTTTATATTTGTTCTTTTTTATTTGCTTGCTTATAACATCCTTCTATATTCAAGTACACAAAAAAATCGTCCTATATTTTCATCCATTTATTCAAAGTATTATTTTTCTCATTTAGATTTTAAAATTTTAAATTTATTTTTTATAATGTGAAATACAGACCTTATTTTCTTTCCATGTGGGATTCATGTAGATAACTAAATAATATGTTTTTCTGTTCTTTTGGAGCCAATTGAGAAATAGAAGCAAAAGTCAGATAAATATAGAATATCATCTTTACCTGAAAAGAACCTGATTGGAAGTTATGATTTTAGATCTGAAGCCAGAAGGGCTTGCTAAAAATTTAGTGCTAGGTTAGGTATAGTTATGGCTATGTGTTGAATGTTTGTGTCCCTCCAAAATTCATGTGTTGAAATTGTAACGCCTTAACAGGATGGTATTAGAAGGTGGGGCCTTTGGAAATTGATGATGTCACGAAGGCCTAAATTCATAAGTGAGATTAGTGCTCTTACAAAAGAAAGCTACCTGGCTCCCTTTCACCACGTGAGCACACAGTGAGAGCACCACCATCTATGAACGAGGAGGCAGGTTCTCACCAGACACCAAACCCGCAGATACCTTGATCTTGGACTTCCCAGAGTCCAGAACGATGAGAAATAGATTTCTATTGTTTATAAGCTACTTCATTTATGGTTTGTTAGAGCAGCCTAAACAAACTAAAACAGTTATTGACCCAGCCACGGACACAGATGCAACCCTATTAACCTCCTACTGAAGCAGCAGGTCCATGTGAATGAGAGAAAATAGGAATGCACCCCCTCCATAAGGAGTCAGATCCTAAGAGAGCAGTGAAGTTGCTAATCTAAGCAACCTCAACAACCTCTCAAACTCACCAACCAGAAGTATCCCTACTCTTTCCAAGAGAGGGAGTCAGGAAGGAGTGAGAGAAGAAACAGAAGGGTTATTTTAGCTGAGGGTCCTCAAGTGGAAACACAAAAAGTGAGTGATAAAGTCTTTCCCACTTAATACTTGAGTAACAGTGTACCTGAAAATCCTAAAACCATGTAAATGTGGGAAGGAAGGGTAGCCATACTAGGCTGGGTAATAACCTATAAAGTCAAACAGAAACAAGATTGAAAAAGACAGAGATAAGCCTGTTCAAGATAGTAAACTCCCTTTTGAATATCTAGTTTTCATTTCTACCGTACTGGTACTTTATTTCTTGTTTCTGGGTGACTAAATTTGCCTATTGTACCCTTACCATAACTTGTTCTTTTCTCCACTTCCTGAAATGAACTCATCCTTCTTGCAATTATACAATTCATAATCACAACAGAGAGAGAGGGAGAGAGAGATGAAGAAGAAGGAGGAGGAGGAGGAGGAGGAAGAAGCAGAGTAGAAATAAACTGACACCCATAAAATATAATTAGACCTTTTCTGAAGACTCTAAATTATGGTTATCTTATATTCACGATTTTGTTGTGATGTCACTACACATAACAAATTTCATGTTTAATGATTCATGCACTTTTCCCAATTACACTTGAAGCTTTTGTCAATTGTATCTTACTTTTAAAATGTAAATAAAGTATTTTAATGTAAAAATAATATAAATAGAAAAAAGTATGTAAATGACAGAAATAGTGATTAAATTAAAGACAAATATAATAAAATACTCTAGGTTTTAGTTTATTTCTTATATTTTCTACAGAAGTAGAAGTTGGGATTCACCTTTGAGAACAAATAATGTCTCTAGTAAAGAAAAAAATTTAATGGGACATTCGATTATACAAAAGTAAAGGACAAATTTTATTATGGAATGAGGCTCTTTAAGGAAAGGTGGAGGGTGCGAAATACCTAAGGGAGATTTTTCCAACAAAAATACATTCTAGGAGGAAAATCTCATTAGAGACTACATTTTGTAGGCAGTGAGAGAGTGGTAGGGAATGTTACTATTTGGGTATTAATAAAAAGTGTGTGTGACCTCAAATGTCTGGGAAAGTCCTTTTACCCAAAGTGAGACAACACAAGACTCTGCTTTACCTGTACAGTATCAGACAGTGAGCGGTGCTTGGAGCACAGTCTTTCTAAGGTACTGCATACGTCAGCACATCTGCTACCACAAGAAGCAAGGCGAATGATGACTTTAAAATTTTACTTCTCAAAAGATCTATAATGTCAAAAACAATGAAAGAAGCAAGAAGTCAAAAAAATTCAACATATTTTAAAAGGTGATAAAAACATGACCGAGTGTATCTCAAGCCCATGAGTAAATTGCTACATAAAAGTATAGTTGGTAAAAAGAGAGTGTCAGCAACCAGATTTATTCTAGGAATGAAAAGTTATCTTACCATTGAAAAATCAATTTGTGTTGATACACATCAACAGAAGTAGAGAAGAAAACTTGTGTGGTCATCTTCACATATGAAAAGAATATTTCAAATAATTCAATGTTGATTTACAATAAGAGCTCTTAAACTGGGCTTTCTTAACTGGAAAGAGTATTTATGAATTTTTTATAACAAAATTAACACGTTAAAGTGAAGTGCTGAAAAATTTCCTCTGACATCAGTAGTAAGAATGTTTTTATTCCTTATCTGCTACTCCCACTTTTATTCAAAACTGTACCAAGCATTACTAATAAGGCATCAAAATAAAAGCAAAAGAATTTAAAAAGTCAGATATAAAAATGTCACGATTTTCAGATGACTTGGTAGTACACACAGGAAATGGAAAAACAAAACAAAACAAAAGCAATATACACTCAAACCATTCAAATTAAAAAGGAGACTGACCAAGATCCCTCGATATAAAGTCAATGTACAAAATCAATTGCAAAAACTAGAACATACAATGTTTAAAACAAAACCACTTACAATAACATCTAAAAAACAACATTGCTAGGAATAAATCTAAAAGAAAATAAATGAATATACAAAGCATAATTGAGAGGAACCAAATAGATGTAGAGATATACCATGGTCATGGATTGTAAACCTCAATATTCTAAGAATGTAAATTCTTTCCAAATGGATCCATCAACACAAACTTCAGTACTTTCTTGGTCTAAGTTGAAAAATTTATTCTAAAACTTACATGAAAATGAAAAAAGCTGAGAATACCCCCTCCCCCCAAAAAACTGGAAGAAGAACAAAGCTAGAAAAATCACAGTAACAGATTGCTGGACATTAAAAAGCTATATTAATAAAAGAATGTATTTTTGGAACAAAGACAAATAGACCAGAGGAGCAGAATTGTAAATCTGGAAACAGACGTATAGATATTCATCGATCGATCTATCTATCCATCCATCCATTTTCTATCTATGAATATCGATCTACATCAACACCAATATAAGCATAGATAGATATAGCCATTTATTTGATTTATGACAAAATGACATTGTAGGCGGGGGGGGGAGACAGAGTTCTTTAGAAAAAGAAAAGGAGTTTTCAATATTATTGCTGTGTGACTTGGATATCCATAAAAAGAGATTTGTTTTTTATCTCAGTCTCACACCAACAATCAAACTCAGCTGGATAACTGATCTAAATGTGAAACTGAAAACACTAAAGCTTTCATAGAAAATTGAAAATATCTTCATAACCTAGTGCAGGCAAGTATTTCCTAAATAAGATTCTAAAAAGGCTTAAAAAGAGGGGGGGGCGAGGATAAAATGAACCCTGCTAAAACAAACAGTTACTATTATTCAAAAGAAAAAAAAAACATTACAAGATGAAAAGAATAACCTATATAGCACCTATAAAAATAGACTTTTTTTTTTACTAAGAATGTGTATAAATAAAATATAAGTAACCCTATCAAATCAGTAAAAAAGATATAAACACTGCAATAGAAAGATAGGCAAAAGAAAAAGTCACAAAAGAAACTATTTGAGTTCTAATTAAAAAAGAAGTTTTAATAGTCATCATGGAAATACATATTAAATCTGAAAAGGGGCGTCTGGATGATTCAGTCAGTTAAGTGCCAGACTCCTGATTTCCTCTCACGTGTGATCTAGCCCCACCTATGGCTCCAAGCTCAGCTTGAAAAGTTTAAGTTTCTCTCTCCCTCTGTCCCTCCCCCACATATCCTCTCTCTCTCTCTCTCCCCCCTCTCTCAATCTCTCCCTCAAATAAACAAAAACCAAACTCAAAAATCAAAAAACTGTAAAGATATATACTTTGCACTCACCAATATAATAAATCTTAAAAATATAGGCAATGCCAAATGTTGGAGAGGATATTAAGCAAATGGTGTTTTTATTGTTTGGCAGAAACTACTAGAGCTACTAAAGATGCATATGCAAATATCCTGCAGTTCCATTCTTAGACATGTGCCCAACAGAAAGGCACACATGTGTTCACCAAAAGACAATGAAAGTGTTCATGGCTACACTATTTGTAATAGCTCCCAAATGCGATTATCAAGCATCTGTAACAGTAGATACAGGAATGAATTGTGGCATATTGACACAATAAATTACTACACAGTGATGAGAATAAAAAGATAACTAAAGCCACATCACGGATGGGTTTCACAGATATACTTGGAGGTAAAGATTCAGAGATAAAATGATCTTGCTGCATGATTCCACTTACATCAAGTAAAAAAAAAAAAATTGGAATAGTGGTTGTCCCTGAAAGGTAATACTTGGAAGAGAAAAAGAAGGAATCTTCTGGGTGCAAATAATGGTTTGCTTCCTCATCTGGGTGCAAGTTCCACACAGAAGTCATCATTTTTGTGAAAAAAAAATCAATCTGTACTTAAAATGTATGAATTTTCCTGTATGTATTTTACACTCCAGTAATAAGTTAACTTCAAGGTATATTCCCAAAGATCCGTATTTTAGCAATTCTAAATACTGATATTCACAATGATTCACAGTTAAATATTTCTTTTTGAAAACCTTTTGGAAATATCCTCCCTTGAAATGAGGAACAGAAACGATTCCTGGGGTAAGCATTCTTTTTGGTCAAATATATCACAATGAAAATAAACTGCCAGCCCACATGTGAATTCAGTATAACTGAGTGATAATGGACTAGAGGTATTGGTGAAGTTCCAGAGTATTATTTCTTACGTGAAGGTCTCAACACTGACCTTTGCTTTACTGTTTCCTAAATGGAAATGTCTAAGTGCACACTCATGCCTGAAGCATACTCAGCACTCTGATTTACAACGACCAGATTCCTTGGAGAGAGATGGTCCTTTACTATCACGGCTGTTCAGAGGGTTTCATGTCTCTGCCTCCCTCTTTCCGTGGATGGTTTTTCAATGCTGACTAATACAACTCCTTGTAGTTTTAGAATTAATACAAATATGCCTTGCCTTTCTTTATTTTACTGGTATAGTTTTTATAGGAGAGGCTTAAAACTACAATTAGTTTTTTAAATCTAATTTAAATTAAAAGGGCAGAATGAGGTGTTTAGCCAATATTTCCTTAAAGGGAGCTATCAAAGGTTATACGTATGATTGAGTTTACATTTTTAAATTGAATACACTTTTTTAGTTTATTTATTTATTTTTGAGGGAGACACAGACAGCATGAGCAGGGTTGATGGAGAGAGAGAGAGAGAGAGAGAGAGAGAGAGAGAGAGAGAGAGAGAGAATCCCAAGCAGGCTCCACACTATCAGCTTGGAGCCCTAGGTGGGGCTTGCACCCACAAAACTGTGAGATCATGACCTGACCGGAGACCAAGAATTGGCTGCTTAACTACCTGAGCCACCCAGGTGCCCCTGACTAAACCTTTTGATTGAGAGACAATAAGATATCAAGACAAGCAGGTACAGCTGGAGTGCCTTGCTAGTCTAGGGGGAAGTCCCATCTGACTCTATTTCAAGCCTAGTGTTTAAGGACAGCTCGCTCAGAATGAGCAAGATCATTCTCTAGAAAGACAAGATTTTCTTTTTATATGTTATTAATTGGCTCCAAGTTGACTTCAGATGGAGGTTTTTCAGCATCTTGTAACATCTTTACAAAGCAGATAAATCCCAAGATAACATTTAAAAAAATGTTTCAACATTTTATTCTAGAAAAAGATTTCAACATTGCAAGACCTCTTTTCTACCTATTTTAGGTATAATTGGCTAGTAAAAGGCACCAATTTTTTTTTTTTTGTGGTAGTAATGGGATGAGTTAACCTGCCATTTTATGTTAATAAATCTGAAATTTTGAAATATGTCCCTGGCTTTTTGTGATTTGAAAGCTATTTTTTTCCTTTTTTTTTTTTTACAAATAGTTTATTGTCAATTAGTTTCCACATAACACTCAGTGTTCATCCCCACGAGTGCCCTCCTCCATGCCCATCCCCCCTCCCCCCTACATCCATCAGTTCTCAGTTTTTGTCAGCATTCAAGAGTCTCTCATGGTTTGCCTCTCTTGAAAGCTATTTTTAAAGATACACCTGCTACAACGATTTCTGAGGCATTTCTGTACAAAGCAGCAAATGATAAAAAATATCTTTGTATCTGTTTAACAAATCATAAAGGCAATTATTTTCTTCTCTATAATGCTGAAGTGCTAATATATAAAATATTTCATTAACTGTCCAGGATTTGCATGTGCAAAGGGAACCAATTTAGCCTTCTTCATTTATGCAAAATATCTGTGCAGTTCCCTAAGGAACGCCCCCGTGGACAGAACTACTCAGCCCAAGAAGAGGGTATATAACTAAGGATAGCCATTTATTAATTCAACCATTCAACACTTGATGTTGTCCTCCATTTAGAAATAAAAATGAGTCACTGACAATCTTGGGAGACAGATGTGCAAATAATGAAGTCTAGTACATTAACACAATGCCGTGGATGGGCAGTTATAAAGTGCAGTGGGAGGATGTGACAAACATAAGCCCTGGGGACATGAGGAAATCCTCTCAGAGTATAACTCCAATTGATGGAAATCTCAGGGAGTTTGACCTAGGATTTGTATTCCCCTCACTATTCTCCTTGGAGGCTTTCTGAGGGCGAAGAAGTGCACTCAGACCCCGGGGCTGGCCCCCAGAACAACCTGATTGTTAAACTTTCCCATCTCTACCTGTATCTGCAGCAGAATTCCAAACAGCCTCAAGGCAGATTGATTTACAGGTATTACACGCCTGAGTAAACACCTCAGCTCACTCTTACGAGAAATAACAGTGTGACTTAAGTGGGGCTTAAATGGAGCCAAAAATAGGTGAGGTTGGTTTTTTTTTTTTTTCCTTATAATTCAGGGCAATGGAGTGTATTAAATTACATCTTTTCTCCACAACTTTTGTCCAGCACATCATTCAAGAAATCCTTTGATCAGATTCAAGAGCGAATGACATATTTAGATACAGTGTTCCCACTGGCTAGCAGTTCTCAAGGTTTCCATCTCTGAGTAACCCTAGAAGCATTAAAGAGATGAAGTTAGCTGATGGCATTATATCAGTGTGTTCACAACAGATTTCCCTATTAGAATAGTTCTTATATTCTGAAGGTCACAAAAGCTAAAGAAACACACATGTTGTAAATGTGTAAATACACAACTCCCATTCAGTGATAACTTTTTGAGGTGCAAAATGCTTAGGTGTAATACCTCATGTAATCTTTCATATGTGGTAAGAATTATTCAGCTATACAGTTGGAAACTGAGGTACAAAGAGGTTACATAATTTACCATACTCACAAAGACAATAAATGGCAGATGTGAAATTTGAACTGAGTTCTCTGTGGCTACAAAAACCACATGCTTTTTCCTACACAGAGATATACGGGGTAGAGTCTAAGACAAAGATTCTCTTACTGAGAACAATAGACTACAAGTGTCAGAATCACCAGGCTGACTGTTCAAAGTCCTGACTTCCACCCCAGACCTACTGTAATTTAACAAACTGCTCAACTGATTCGTACCCAAAGTTAAAACTTGAGACCACTGCCTCAACTAACCATATTTCTTTCATAGTTACTCAGTACTTTTAAATTTAGCTCACTGTGTTTACTGAGATGACAGGCATCTTGGGCTACCTCTCTTCTTTTCTGGTGCAGGGAATACAAATATTATTTAAAGATTCCCAACTGGCAAACCATTTAATAATCATATTCGCATTATGACTCTGGGATGCACAAACCGAGTTTTAGTAGAAGTTTTCCTCCAAGACATTTTTTTTTTAAATTTTAGATGGAGAGAAAGAGAAACAGAGTGAGCAGGAGAGGGGCTGAGGAAGAAAGGGAGAATTTTAAGCAGGTTCCATGCTTAGCTCAGAGCCCAACATGGGGCTCAATCCCACAACCCTGGGATCATGGACTGAGCCAAAATCAAGAGTTGGACACTTACCCAACTGAGCCACCGAGGTACCCCTTCCTTCAAAAGTTTTTGATATACTTTATATTTTAGTATATTTGATAACTGAGAAAGCCCACTCATTCATAAAGTACGTACTGAGCAATTATTTTGTGCCTAGAACAGTGCTAAATTTAGGTCTAAAATTACTAACTCCCTGAAGCCTTCAAATAGTTCAGACAGCACGCTGAGGGCCCTAAAGAAATATGTGGCACTGTCCTTTCGTCAGAAACTTTATGAGAAGATTAATAAGACAAAATTTATACACATGAAATAATTATAAAATAATTGTGTTCACCTTAAAGATACTGAATAAAAGAGTTCAAAAGGAGAAATTTAGTGTTTCAAATGTTGGACCCTCTAGAAAGATTGAACATTTTACACATATTATTTTTATTTTCATACAGATTGTGTGATATGAATATTATAACATATTTTTAATGAAATCATATGTTAGTAATGAGTAGGTATTATATATATGTATCATACATATAATCATTATAATCAATACTCAGTAGTTGTAGCTATAGTACTTTTCCAAATATCCAGCCAAATAAGATGTAGAGTTGGATTTCAAATCCAGTTTGTTTATCCCCCAAATATACCAGTGTTCTTTCTACTCTACCACAATCTGCCTCTTCCTCTCAGACAAGAAAGGGGAGGGTTGAAGTACTCAGTAATTTATTTAGAAGGAGGGAATAAAACCAAATGTTAAATTAGACTGGACTTTTGAGCTCTGATCAACAGTAAATATCCTTTCCCTCCAAAATATCTAAATAAATAGGAAGGAAGGAGGGAGAAAGGAAGGAAGGAAGGGAGAGAGGAAGGGAGGAAAGGAGGGAGGAAGAGAGTGAGGGAGGAAGGAAGGAAGGAAGGAAGGAAGGAAGGAAGGAAGGAAGGAAGGAAGGAAGGAAGGAAGATAGAGCCATCCCAGTGCCAGAATAATGCATGTCTTCCCATTGTTATTGATTAGAAAACACTGCAGCCCATCTGGACTGAGCGACTGTATGTGAAGAAAGGATTAGTCTAGAATTCCCAGAATCTGAGGAGAGTGAGATGAACAGAGACAACCACACGTGTAAGGGCACTTCAAAGCACTGCTTCCAACAATACAGAGCAGCTGTAACTTCTGGAAAACAACAGCAGGACATGAAGCAACTTGGCATGTGAATTGAGCAATAAGGTAAGGACTTAGGCAAGGACGCTAATAAATTCTGCAAGAAGCGACTACAGCTGAAACTTTGAGAAAAGGATTCCCATGGGCACCGGTAAAAGGGTGTGTTCATGATTCCTACCTTCACCTGCTATGTCATCCACAGAACTTCCCACAAAACAATTACTAGCCTGCTGCCTTCTATCCTAGTAAGAGGCATAGGAATGCAGATGGAATGACAGAATTTTGGAAATGATGAACATTTACGGTACACAGAAACTTGAGAAACCATGGTATGCAAACCCACTGCTTAGCACGTGAGTAAACTGAGGCCCTGAGAAATTAAATCTGTTACCTAGATTCACAAGGCTACTTAGTGCACATTCAGCCTATAATTCAGATCTTTGTTCTACCTCAGGACTCTTGATACTGTTCATATGTTACCGTCCTGGTAAGAGAATGGGGTGTTCTTGTTTAACAAAGAAAAGATATGAAATGGTTAAAGCTAGGCCCATAAAATGATCCCATTTCTAATTTTCAAAAAGACGGAACAAAATTATACTGAATCCTAAAACTGCCTTGAATAGAATGAAAGTTATTGTCTCACAGAATATCCCCGGCCATCTTCTGAGATGATCAGAGGGCTATAGTGGTCTGTACGCATCTTTCTCACATAATGATTAATGGAATAAATAATTCTGATATTGTCACTTTTAAATGCTTATAATTTGAGTTTAATTTCTCATGAAAACAAAATGAAATATTATTCATATTCTTTTTATTTCCCTTCAGTCCTTTAAATGTTACTGGTGAGCTTGGATGGTACCAGGGAGGCACGTCCACCAATGTGACAAGAGCTGAACAGGCGACATTAGATGGTGTGTGCCTACGAGTTATGCCCTTTATTAGCAACAGCATACCTCCGTCCATAAAAGTGGAGTGGGGTGGAGGTATCCCATTCGGTCACAATAGGATTTTCCTGTGTTTTTTTCCTGTGTTTTTTCTCACATTAAGTGACTACAGCTGCTCCTTGACTAACTGAGCATTCTTTGGAGTTATGCATGGGTAGAAAGACATGGTCAAAAAAGGTGATATATGGGCCTTATATCATTGATTTTGATTAACACAAAGAATGTGATCTAGAGTTTCCTGAATGGTCTAGCTATACAATTATATCATAATTTAAAAAAGAGGTTTAGGGGCACCTGGGTGGCTCAGTCAGTTAAGTGGCTGACTTGAGCTCAAGTCATGATCTCACGGTTTGTGAGTTTCAGCCCCCCATTGGGCTTTGCACTGATGGCTCAAAACCGGAATCCTCTTTCAGATTCTCTCTCTCTCTCTTGTGAGTTTCAGCCCCCCATTGGGCTTTGCAATGATGGCTCAAAACCGGGATCCTCTTTCAGATTCTCTCTCTCTCTCTCTCTCTGCTCTTCCCCTGCTCATGCTGTCCCTCAAAACTGAATGAACATTAAAAAATTTTTTAAAAAGAGTTTTATACTTTCTTTACCAGTATTCATGCCAGGTGTTTTTATTTTCTTCACCTATTTTATTAGCTACATTATTTTATGACACTCAAATAAGAGAGATAATGACAATGCCTGTCTAGTTGCTGATTTTATCGAAGTAGCTTTAGTGTATCATCAGATAAAATGATGTTGACTATTAGTATTTGTGAATTTTTGTTTGCAGATTTATATGTCACAAATATAAAATGAGGTTTATACATGTTCAATGGATATAAGAAAAATATATATTCTCTACTTGAAGTGGATAGCTTACTGATTATACTACTAAATTTCATGATGGTCTTCCTTATAGTTTATCTACTTGATAAATCCTCTTATGAAGAGTTATTAAAAGAATTTAATATGATGTCTGTATATAAAATAAAATATAGAGATCAATGGATAATTTAAAATGTAACCTATTAGGGGCACCTGGGTGGCACAGTCGGTTACGCGTCCGACTTCGGCTCACTCGGGTCATGATCTCACGGTTCATGGGTTCGAGCCCTGCGTCGGGCTCTGTGCTGACAGCTAGCTCAGAGCCAGGAGCCTGCTTCAGATTCTGTGTCTCCTTCTCTCTCTGACCCTCCCCTGCTCATGCTGTCTCCGTCTCTGTCAAAAATAAATAAAATATTAAAAATAATAAAGTAAAATAAAATGTAACCTATTAAACAAGAACTACACTTTGTATTTTTCAATTTTTCCTGAAACACATAAAACAGGATGAGAATAAAGTGAAAGTTATGCCATGTTTCTGAATGGATAATTTGATATCAATCAAGATTCCATTTTTTCCAAACGAACGAATCAATTTAATGTTAATTTTATTTAGATTTACAGTAGTTTTTCTTCTTTAAATTAGTAAGATCTATTTAGGAAACACAATTGAGACACTCATCTTTGGTGTATTTCTCACTTGCAAATGGCGGACCAAATTTTATTTATTTTATTCTATTTTGAATTTTTTTTTAATGTTTGCTTATTTTTGAGAGAGAGACACAAAGATAGAAGCACAGAGAGAGAAAGGGAGACAAAGAATCTGAAGCAGGCTCTAGGCTTTGAGCTGTCAGCAAAGAGCCCATCATGGAGCTCACACTCACGAACCATGAGACCATGACCTGAGCCAAAGTTGGACACTCAACCAACTGAGCCACTCAGGCATCACATGGCCAACTAAACTTTTAAAGTGCTTTCACAATTCACTTTATAAACAATACACTAGCAAGCCTTTGATTACAGACATCCATGTTCAGGACAAAATGAGAAAGGGAAAAAAAGGTACTGTAGTACAGATATGTATTGAACTGTATCCAGAACTATCTCTCAGCGAATACTAGGGTATTGTATATTTGGGCCAAACACATGCACTTCAAATCCCTTCTCTTACTAATTTTTCTCTAGTTAACTTCTTGATCTCTTAGATAAATATATCTCAAGATTATCCCACAGTTATATCCCGTGTCTGAATCCTGAACTAAACACAGCTTAGCCTTAAGGAGGGTCTCCAGGCACAGTGACTTATATGATACATCATCTATAATCCTTTTCAATGGTGAGTTAAAACTGTCTTTCGATGATCAACAGCAGTCAAGACGGGTTAACAATATGGTTCTATCCCATCCTCTCCAAGTTTAATAAAAGGCTCATTGTGCTCAGGAAAATTCAGTACTGCATGAGGTATAAGTAAATTACATTTTAAGGAGGACAGGGGGGAAAAAGAAATTAAGTATATTTTGAACATTTGAAAGTTAAAACAAGGAGGAGACAAAACAACTACCTTGCAAACAACATGCTGGAATATTTCAGAAATCTGGAAAAGAAGCAACAGTGAGCCTAAAATAATTTTTGTTAAGTATTTAGACACATTCAAATAAAAAGGAGTTACAAAGCTTTTTCTTTCAATGAAAGGTCAAATCCCATTTCAAAACACACATATTACTTGGATAAAATTATAAAGATCATCTGAAACTAAAAATGACCTCAAAGTTCTATGGAGAATATACAATTAATTTACCCAAAATGTGCATTTTTTAAAGTTTATTTATTTTTGAGACAGAGACAGAGGAAGTGAGGGAGAGGTAGAGAGAGATAAGAAGTGAGAGAGAGAGAGAGAGAGAGAGAGAGAGAGAATCCAAAGCAGGCTCCATGCTGTCAGCACAAGTCTGACCTGGGGATTGAACTCATGAATCATGAGATCATGACCTGAGCCAAAAACAAGAGTCAGACACTCAACCACCCAGGTGTCCCAACTCAAAATGTGCATTTTTAAAATTCTGCACATAATTTGCTTATGAGAGATAAATAAAGAGGGCAATGAGAGTACACAGCCAGCTTGGCAGTTAGTGAGAAAGTAATAACTCACAGTGTTGAGAGAAATCAGTATTTAATATCCCCACTCTGTGGACATAGACAATGATTTTACAGACTGTCCTTCCCTGCGTAGGGAGGAGCAATGAAGAGTGGCCAGAGTTTTCATGGCCTCTACTCCCAACCAACTCATCTCCTCTGGTGCATGAAAAACCATGGAAAGAGAAAAGTAAGAGAAGTCTATTTCTTAAGGCTCCTGAGTTCTCCCATTTAAAGTAGAGGCAGAGGAAAGACGAGATAAAGTTTTGTTACTCAACACTGACATCTGCTCCACAGTCCAGAGAACTGAGAGCCTGCTGGCATTCCTTGACACCCAGAAGCTTCATGCAAGTTGCAAGGCTTGATCTCATAGTCAGTAGCAGGTCAGACCAAGGAGACGCTCTGGTAAGACTTCTAACAAGAAAACGTAGCTACTGCTTGTCACTTAAATTAAAGGAAATATTGGGGATGATGTTTAGAAAGATAATAGTTTCTCTTTGGCATTTAGATATGTTTGTATCAGTAATTACTTCAAATACTATCTCTTATTTTATATCTAGTATGAGACAATGGAGTATTTTAATATCAATTAGCATTTTTACAGCATAGTGCTTTCTTAGAGTACATTACCTCATTACTGATCCTAAGAAGCTGGATGGAGGGAAAACCACTGCTGACAGAGGGCCACCCACAGCTCAGCCAAAGAGCAGACCCACAGCCCACAGCGTGGGGCTGCGAAGTACAGCCACCAGTTAGAGCCACCCTCAGAAGAGGGCTTTATGTGTCAGTGAATTTCACCTCAAAATTCCTATTTTTCGGTCTTGTGAAAAGAATCTGAAGATTCTACAACATTAAGCCTGCATCTGTCCTTGTAGACGATGGACTAGAACTGATTAGTGGCCGCCTCTTTAGCGAGGTCTTGTTCAACCTTCTTTAACATTCACATGACCTCACATTCAGTCCTTCAATTTGGCTGGCCCCATAAGAATTTTAATTTGTAAAATGAAACCCTGGCATATCTAACATGATGTGCATCACACTAGATTATATCATAGGTTCTACGTCAGTGGAATCTGTCTCTGAGTGAACATGGAAGTTATTTATCACCAAGTATTTAATGAATGAATATGACGCATTGACTTTTACTGACGCATAGAAACATTCAGGGTTGCTTCCCCCTGATCAAGAAGATGAAAGTATTACACTGTGAACTTGTAAAAAACAGAAAACAAAAACCTTGTCTGAGCCCCCAAAGTAATCATAGTACAGACCACATTAGTTATTAGGTCTTCATCAAAAACCATCTCATGGTTTTCTTTTCCCCACTTTCACATATATTTATCTTGTCTCCCCAATGAAATGGCAGCTTATCAAAGGTCAAGATGTTTGTCTTTTACATCTTTATGTTCATCCATGATGTTTTGTACACAGTAATAACGCAATCAATGCATACTCATTTATGTAAAATGCTATCTGAAGCAGAAATTTCCTAATATCCTTCAACAGTAATGATGTTGCAATGCCTGAGTCCATTTCTGCCCTCTCTTCCCTTATAGGAATAATGCAAGGCTGAATCATACAAAGCAATGCCAACTAATTTTTCTAGATGTGCCCTCAATTGGCTTCTTTCCCTCCAGCAAGGCTTCTTTGAAGCAGGCCCTACCAGAGACATGATAAAGATCAGGCTGTCATTACAATGAGTGCACCACACTAGAACCCAGCACTGGTTACTGGTACTTACATGTTCACACCGGGCCCTGCCAAACCACATGCGTTCCAGTCCTAGGAGCTTCCTCTTTAAACAGGGCAGGCTGATAGGCTGCTCCTGCAAGGAGATGAGCAAGAGCCCTGAAGGCAAGTAGTAAACTGCCTCTTCTTGGCATAGACCATAGGCCAAGACGGGTCCAAGTTGATTCCACAAACACAGATAATTATCTAAAGGGAATGCACCCAGATTCTTCTCTTATAAAAGGAGCCATTTATAATACATCAAGTAGACTAGCCTGAAATGGAAAATTTAATGCTGGTTCAATAGGTTTAGGTAATATGTGACCATAGTGCCATAAATATGACGCAGTGAGGTGGGCAAGTGTGTATAGGAAATCTGGCCGTTTCATTACTTTAGTTTTGCTTCACCTTGTGCTACTACAGTATGAGGATTATTGTCATGTGCCCGACAACTGCTGCTGGATGAGCAATTATTTCATTACAACTAACAGGACTTAAATGGAGTCCAAATCCTCATACAAAAAATAATAATAATAATAACTATCAGCTTCAAAAAAGGCAAATGGTTGCTGGCGAATAAAATTATAACTGTACTCATGCATAATTTAGAACAAGATGATTATGCTTGACATTCGCCCTTACTGCACAAATCTATTGTGTTATTAAGTCTCTAATGGGATATTAGCAATGATGTTTTAATATGGGTTAATCACATCAGATTATCACATGAAGTGATAATCAGTTCAGTGGGTTAGAAATTAATAGACTAAAGGAGGAAATGTCTGTGTGGACCTGGTTCTCATCATTCCTTTTCCCCCTGCATGACCCACCCCTGGAAATCCCTTTTTTGGTTCTATAAGGTGACTCATGGACTGAAATGAAATAGGGAGAGAGGGCCACACCTCACATACAATTGCAACCACTTGGTTGTAAGGATTAAAAATCAACATTAATGAATAGTAAGGATACTATTTTTTATTTTCCTACAAAATGGATTCTTTTTCTTCTTAAAGTTTATTTATTTGAGAGTGAGAGAAAGAGCACCAAGCAGGGGATGGGAAGTGAGAGAGAGACAAAGAAAAAGAGAGGGAGGGAGAGAGAGTCTCAAGTAGGTTCTGTGGTGGCAGCACAGAGCCATAAGCAGGGCTCAATCTCACAACTGTGAGATCACCACCTGTGCCAAAATCAAGAGTCAGTCACTCAACTGACTGAGCCACCCAGGCGCCCCTCTACAAAACTGATTCTTGATCTCAGCCCAAATTGTCCCTCTTTAGAAGAGCCTTCCTTCGCTATCTGTTCTAAATACTGCTCCACTCCTTAATCTATTCTTGTTCTTAGTTTGCCTTGTTTTATTACCTCCAAAACAGTTAAATTTTAAGGTAATTTTCCATATTTTTTTTGTTTACTTCCATATTGTCTCCCATTCCAAGTCAGTTCCAAGTCAACAAGGACATTTTCTGTCATATTTACCACATGCTAGGTGCTCCATAAATACTTGCTAAAAATGAACAAATGAACATTTAATGTTTTTAAGTTGTCAAAGCTACATTATAATTTAAAAACATGTTTTTTATTTCAAGTACATATGCCCAAATTATCTTTGAGCATCAGCCCATCCTTCATTCCACCTTGGAACACTGTCTCATTTCTTAGCTTCACCCCGTCCTAAGCCAGTGATGGTGTGGGAGATGGGGACATGGGAAACTTAGGGATAGGATATAAGTCAAAAGAAAGAGATACAGAGTCATTTTATACAAGTTTTTTTTTTTCTATTTGGTAATAAAAAGGAGAACTTTGATGTTTTGTTTTGTAGACCACAGAAAACTAATGACTTCAGCTAAAATAATGGACTCCCTTGGGAGAAGCAGAAGTTTTATGTCTGTTTCTTCCAAGAATGCCCTTTGCAGTAGGTTGACTCAGCTGGGAGAGGAGCACTTGTAACCTTTCCACCTTCCTCCTCTTTCTTTCAAGAAAAGACAGATGCAACGTCTGCAATTCTCGTAGATAATGTTAAGGATAAAAGCCACATAAAGATAACAAAGAGGAGACACAAGAGTCTGGCACAGTGATGGCCTCATGGGTCCATACCAGCTCTAGATTGCTACCTCTGAAATTTTTTTGAGAGAGAAAAAGAAATTGTTTCTGCCACCATTATTTAGGTGTTGTTTTTCTTTTTCCAGTCCTAGCCGGTTGAATCTATTCTCATCAACACACCATTAAAAGGACTACAATTAAGGGGCGCCTGGGTGGCTTAGTTGGTTAAGCGTCCGACTTTCGCTTGGGTCATGATCTCGCGGTTAGTGGGTTCGAGCCCCGCGTCGGGCTCTGTGCTGACTGCCAGCTCGGAGCCTGGAGCCTGTTTCAGTCTGTGACTCCCTCTCTCTCTGACCCTCCCCTGCTCACGCTGTCTCTCTCTCTCTACTAGAAATAAATAAAAAAAAAACATAAAAAAAAAGGACTACAATTAAATATTTGTTTACTTTTTAAATGTTTTATTTTATTTATTTTTCAGAGAGGAGGAGGAGGGGCAGAGAGAGGAAGAGAGAGGGAGAGAATCTGAAGCTGGCTCCATGCCACCAGCACAAAGGCAGATGTGGGGCTCAAACTCACGAACCATGAGATCATGACCTAAGCTGAAGTCCGACACTTAACCCACTGAGCCACCCAGACACCCCTAAAAGGACTACAATGAAATAATAAAAATTATCAACTGCCACGTTAACATAGCTCTCTCCAAATTCCAAACATTTTTTTTTACAAAATTCTTAACATGCTTCTCTCACTTGTCATTTTAATCCTTAAAATACAGCTCTTCAGCAGCTTGAAGAAGGTATGAGATGAGAAAATAAGACTACACAGGTTAAGTCATTCATCTGAGGTTTCCAGCTGATAAATTAGAGCACAAGTCATCTGGATTTTAGCCAAGGGCTGAAGTAGAGGATGCTGCCAATTGCTGAAATGTGTGTCAAAGCTTCAAGAATATCTACTTGGGTTTTAATGAGATTCATGACCTAGTCACAGATTTCCTCTGTGAGAATGAAGTAATTAAATCCCTCCTTATGGCCTTGTATTAACACCTTCACTATTGCATGGGTCATATATTTTGAATACTGCATTAAGGGGATGATTTTTTAAAAATCTGGGTAGATCTAGGGGCACCTGGGTGGCTCAGTTAAGCATCCCACCTCTGCTCAGCTCATGATCTCATGGTTCCTGGGTTTGAGTCCCACGTGGGGTTCTGTGCTGATAGCTCAGAGCCTGGAGCCTGCTTCTCATTCTGTCTCCCTCTCTCTCTCTGCCCCTCCCCCACTCATGCTGTCTCTGTCTCAAAAATAAACACGTTTTAAGAATTTTTTTAAAAATCTAGGTAGCTCTAGTGGTGCCTAGGTGGCTCAGTCAGTTAAGTGTCCAACTTCGGCTCTGGTCATGATCTCATCATTTGTGAGCTTGAGCTCAGAGCCTGCAGCCTGTCTCAGATTCCATGTCTCCCTCTCTCTGCCCCTCCCCAGCTCATTCTCTTTCTCACTCTCTCTCTCAAAAATAAACAAACATTAGAGAAAATTTAAAAATCTGGGTAGCACTAGTTTTTGAAGATGAACTTACGCTTTATGTCCCTCATAGAAAAGGATTTCTACTTTTCTCACTAATTCATAGAGATATTTGAATATTTTGGCTAACAACTTCATTTTATGATTATGAATGTTAAGATAGGGTCATTATTTTTTTCCTGGAGAAATAGTAGACAGAAACGACCATCAGTATTACACCAACACCAATACTTTGCATCTAAGACACACTTCGTGTTCAGAAACGAGATCTTTCTCTTACGACCCTTGGATTACCATTATATTAAGATTTCAGCCCATTTTAGGAACATCAACACACTTAAGAAAAGGAGGATTCTTCAGAGTCTGCCTAGTCTGATCGATGTTCAGACTATAAATTTCAAATGATGTTTTGGACAGCTCTCTCCGGTTATTTTCAGACTGAAGCACACTGACTGAGTTTAGATAAACTTTGGATATGCTCTGGAAAAATTAATTCTCTGACTGTTCTAAGATCTGGCTTCTCCCACCGATACTCCCTGTGCCTGACATATATTTTACCATTATTATTATAAAAATGACACATTGACTATTTCTGGCCTACCTGGACTCTGTCCTGCATTGACGTGCTAATTCTTCTTCATGTAGTTTTGATACGGTTTCATTTGGCTTATTGGGGAACCATATAACAGGGCATAGCTAAAAAACAAACTTCTTTATGCCTATAATATATATTTTGATAACCTAGACATTCAAGTAATATTTACCCAGTAGATTTCAAGATATAAGATTTGCTCTTAGGTATTGAAAGAACTGCCAGAGACTTCCAGCGAGGCGGCTTTGCTTACCCTGGTCTCATTCCCACCTACTGCTCACTCATTGTTTAGATTTAATTTTTTTCCAAGTTTATATCACATTCTCAAAGATGGTTAAATTCTAAAATAGGAAGTAGAGATTGCATTTACATAACTAAATTTGCTTCCAGTGTAAAAGAAAACCGAAGTTTTGCTAGAAAAGTATTCATCATCACCATCTTCATCCTTAAGGTACTTTTTTTTACACAACCAGTTTTGCAGAGCTTGTTATTTATCAGCTAAGCCATGTAGGCTGCAAGTAGCAGAAAATTCTGTCTGCAACGGCACCAACAATATGATAATTTAGTATTTCACAAGATAACAAGTCCAAAAGTAGCTCCACATCGGTCTCCTCAGCAAACCATCCCATCAAGGACACAAGTGCTTGACATCAATTTAGCCTGCCATCCTCAGCTGTTGGCCTTTGTTGTCAGCACAGCAGTCCAAAGGTCTAGAAGGAGAAAGCCCTTTCCTTAGGTCTTTTTGGTTTTTTCCAAGAAAATCTCCTAGGCATTCCAGGAGATGACACCTCATCACCTCATAAATTCATTCCTAAATAAATCACTAGGGAGATGGTAGACTTACCATGTTTTTCTCAGAAGAACCAAGATGCATGGTTCATGCTCTGATGCTTCCAAGGAGCCTAGCTTTCCTTGAAGCACAGGACCACCTACATGAAATGGTCAGTTATCTAGAAAAATCAGGGATAATGATAGGTGATAAGCAGTCTCCAGACATCATTGTTTCGAGTGTGGAATGATTTACACTCCATAGCCCCACTTTGTTAATTAATTAATTAATTAATTTTTTAAGGTTTTTTTTTAATGTTTTATTTTTATTTTTGAGATAGAGACAGAGCATGGGCATGGGAGGGACAGAGAGGGGGAAACACAGAATGTGAAGCAGGCTCCAGGCTCTGAGCTGTCAGCACAGAGCCCAACATGGGGCTCAAATTCACGAATGATGAGATCATGACCTAAGCCAAAGTTGGACACTCAACCGACTGAGCCACTCAGTGACCCCATTATTAATTTTTTAAATGTTTATTTATTTTTGAGAGACACACACAGAGAGAAAGACAGATAGAGAGGAAGACAAAGAATCCCAAGCAGGCTCTGCATTGTCAGCCCAGGAGCTCAAACCCACAAACTGTGAGATCGTGACATGAGGCAAAATCAAGGGTCAGATGCTCAACCAACTGAGCCACTTAGGAACCCCTAATTTTTTCTTTAATTTATCTTTCCCTAATAAACATGCTAGGGCTCAGCTAGAAATTTGCTGTTTGCAAACTGACTGGCTTTACAATGATAAAAAACTTAAATAAAAGACTTAAGAAGTTTGTTAGATGTATTATCTGGAAATGTTAGGGATGTCTTACATTAAGTGATTAAGTGAGGCATATTAAACAACTTAAGAGTTTATGTGAGCAAAAACCTATTTGAATCAGGCAACACCAACCAGAAGTACTCCAAAGACAGGAGCTCAGGGAGCGACTTCTATAGAAGAGGTGGAAATAAAACAAGGAAATTATGTGGCTGTAGCTTCAGCAGTTGTGTTATTCAAGAAGGATTCATTGTTTTTGACTGGTAGTCCTCAGCTTTTAAGTTCTTAGCCTTGAGGCATGTAGGCTCACGTTTAAGTTTGCTTATACAGGCTGCTAAGGCAAGAAGGCCACCTTAGTCTAATGGCCTCTTTGTTTAATTAATTTTATGCTTAGCTTTAGGTTATTCAGTAAAGAATACAGTTAAAAATGAAATAAAGAATTCAAGTATGATTCCTGAATTCTGATTCCTCAATTCAGAAGGATGAAATATTCTCCTTATAAAGGCTCTAAACTTTTTTTTTTTAATGTTTTTTTTTTTTATTTATTTCTAGGAGAGAGAGAGAGACAGCGTGAGCAGGGGAGGGTCAGAGAGAGAGGGAGTCACAGACTGAAACAGGCTCCAGGCTCTGAGCTGGCAGTCAGCACAGAGCCCGACGCGGGGCTCGAACCCACGAACCGCGAGATCATGACCCAAGCGAAAGTCGGACGCTTAACCGACTAAGCCACCCAGGCGCCCCAAAGGCTCTAGACTTTAAAATAGTCACAGTGTTTTGAGATACATTATGTTACCATTAGATACATGTAATTCAATTTGAAGAAAAACAATGACACAATTATTATACAAACATTGGGAGAGCCTATGAAAGGTGTTCTAGCGCTATTAGTAACTTCCTCCTAAAGACATAATAACATTCCATATGCAGAATGTTTCATGCACAGACACAGTCAGATTTCCATCCTAAGAGATCTTTGAAAACTGCCTGATTTTTATTAGAAAAATAAAGGATAAAACTTACTCAATAAAGTTGTTATAAAGTCAATAAAATTGTATTTCTCTTGAGAGATAGGTAGATGGGTACATGTGTGTGTGTGTGCATGTGTATACACACACATATATACAACATATATAAATACATATGTGTGTATACATTTATATATACACACATGTGCACATATACACACACGTGTATGTGTAAATATAGATATACGGATATGCATTCATATACACGCCCATACTCTGTTTGTTCCCAAATATACACATTCATTGCATCTTATTAAATGGAAATTATAAGTTTAATTATATGCTACACGCAAAGATTATACCTTTATATTTGATGATGATACTATGGTAGAGATGATTATTTTGTGAGGATGTTGAAAGACAAAGCATGCATAATATCCATTATGTTAACCACATTTAAAAAGTATCCCTTGATTTGAGCCTTTGAGCAGTTTGCTTAGTGTTCTTTGCTGCATGAGATTTGCCCTAGGTTGAGAGACTGGGAGTTATTCCTTAGTTAACTCCTAGAAGTAAACTCATCATTGGAATCCTACCATCCAGGAGACAAACATTCAGTTGGTGGAGGCAGCCTGATTTGTCTCAGAGTGAAAGTAGAGACAGGTCACTGAGGCCCTTAAAAAGGGATGCAAATTCTGTTTGTTTTAGAGTTTAAATACAGTTATTTTTACTCTGTTTGCCATACAGAATTTCTTCTAGCATCACTAATTAAGCAACATGTTCAGTAGTTCTATGCTTTAAGAATTAACAAAGGAAAAATGGTTAACAGATTAAAAAGTCATCTCGTATAATTTTTAATAAGCATGCTTTTGAAATTTTTTTTTTTTTTTATTTCTAGGAGAGAGAGAGGAAGACAGCGTGAGCAGGGGGAGGATCAGAGAGAGAGGGAGTCACAGACTGAAACAGGCTCCAGGCTCTGAGCTGGCAGTCAGCACAGAGCCCGACGCGGGGCTCGAACCCACGAACCGCGAGATCATGACCTAAGCGAAAGTCGGACGCTTAACCGACTAAGCCACCCAGGCGCCCCTTGAAATTTTAATTTAACTTTAGATTCTGTCCTAAATTTTAGAGAGATGAAGGAATGTTATAGGCTAGTGAAAAGCACTTGAACTCTGAGGGGGACTGAGGGAGAAAAGCAAACAAGCCAATTTCTGTCTATATATTAAGTCCCTAAAAAGGAAGTATGTGTGTTTATAAGGGTTTTTTTCCAAGTTTTTTGGAAACCAGATTTTACAGTTCCAGAAAAAGTTGCTGTAAATTTTTATAAATTGTTAGTTTAGCCCCACAGACCATGGAAATAATGCCATTGTGAAAGCTGACCATGAAGGTGTTCAATTCTTCATATGGGAAAATTTACACTGAATTTTAACACTTGTTGGGAATTCTTTCAGCATAGTGGACTGATACTTTGATCTACTCTTGTAGTAGATAAAAGAGCAGAAATTGGCCTATTTTTTAAAGTTGGTTGCTCTGTGGACAGTGGTAGGCAGTACAGTATCTGTTCCTGAAATCGATGGGAAGGGTAATAAACATAGTTGCTAGGCATAGGACCAGAGCACCACCCAACGTGGATGCTCCGAGATTATGACTCAGCAGGTTGAGAATGGGGCACAAGCATTTGTATTTCTAACTAGTTGTTGCTAAAGCTGCCACTCTGGGGATCACACTTTGGAAACCACTGTAAAGCCTGACTTACACCACTGAACTCGGATGAAAAAGGTGGTCAGAGTATTCCTATATTCTTATTTTCAGTGCAGAAAAAAAGTCTCATGAGTGAAATGATGCAAACTTCCCTGAGACAGTTAATTTGTATTTGAAATTGGGGAATAACTAAATCTGACATAACCTAACATTTTCATGATTTCTTCCTTAAGATCTTATGGTAAGTTTTGTTTACAATCAGATTAAAGGTATTAACTGTGCCTTCTCATTCTAGTCAATATTTCAACAAAGAAAAATATTTTGCTTGAGTTAATCTGAAATTCACCAAGCTAGCCATAAAATATATTTCTTGAGTAAGACCCATGTGATACGTGCTTTGCAGTATTGGCTGAGACTATCTGCGGTGAAGGACCCAGCTTATTTTTCTATTTCTAATGTGCCAGGGAACAATGTGGGGCCAACAGGCATATGACCAGGGAGAGGTTTGTACTATATGAATTAGCCACTCAAGCTCAGTAACACCTCCACTGGCCCAGACTCTGTTTAACAAGACAAATCAACTGGCCCTGTGATGGGATGTGGTTGTGATGTCAACTTTCTACACAAGTTTCTTACGGCATGCTTTTTGTTTTTGTAATCATGCACAGGATCATGTAATTGTGCGCCAGCAAATCACTGCTCATGGACTGGCACAGATTCATACGTTACAGTTTAAAAAACACTACCATAGGGGAAATCAAAAAAATATTTTTCTCTTGAAAATTACTAGTCAAATCTTCAAAATGGGCAAAGTTCTGCTGAACTTCATATATCAGCTTCATGATTTGGCAAAAGCAAAGTGTTAAGGACAGAAATAGAAATATGATAGATAATCTTAGTTCTACTTCATTTTGCTTGGCAAAACTTTTAAATGAAAAAAGGCAACAGGATTTCAATAATTAATTTAAGAGTAACTTTGTTTTATCCTAGAAATCTTATAACCTTCAATTGGATAAAAATTGGTCTACACTCTAGGGTTCAGATTTAAGCAAAATTCCTATGGATTTCTTGACTATGCTTTCATAATTATTCTGTTCCATGTGTTTATATTTGTGTTGCTACAAAAATGCTTGAAAATAGCTATCTAGTTAATTATGAACTCCGTGATATTTTTTGGTGTTAAAAGTGCTGATTAAAGAACAAAACAAACACTCCCACTGTCTACCTAAGCAGAGAGAACACTCCTATGGACACACTTTTACCCTCTAATTCATTTGCTATCAGAATGTCTCAGTATCATATCAACAGGAAGACCCTAGCAGTTTCATAAACAAATTAAAATATTTTCATTTTTCTGCATTCTTAGGCCCATACCACTTATTTTTTATAGCAGAATTCTTGGATATCTTGGCATTATGTAAGAAGAAGAAAACAACATTTTATAACCCACTATGATATGGGTACCGGCACTGCTTTCTGTTTTAATGTAATTTGCCAAATAGAGTCATTTAGTCCTGGAATAAATCACTCAGTCAGTTTTAGAGATTCAGATGACTTATACTGCATTCATATTAAGCAGCAATTCAGTCTCTGGTATGATGGCAAGATATCCTAGTGGTAAAATATGCAAGCTCTGGGTTCTGCTTCTGAGAAGTCAAGTGTACTTTTTCAATTTCCCCACTAACTACAACTAAAACCTTGGACTTTATACATACGTAAACATTGGAAAACTCTACAAGAAGAAAAGAAGGCAGATTGGCCAGGGATCTGGGACCTAAGGGGATATATTATGATATAGTGGTGAGAACCCTAGATTTTCTTTTGGCCTCATCTATCCCAGATTTGCAGTTAAAGAAGCTAGCAACCTGGAAATATGAGCAGGCACAGATAAAACAAACAAACCAAAAATACCTTTTAAATGTCTCTACAACAGAAAAGACCATGGCCCTATTTATACCCATACCAACATAGGTTAAGTGAGTTGCCTAGACGTGCACCCACATCAGGCTATATTAAGTTATCCAACATCTAACCACTGGAATGATGTTAGAGAAGAACAAATGGAGAGCTAGAACTTCCACCACTGCCGAACAGTAAAGAAGCCATCTCTCCCCATGTAAAATCATTGGAGGGCCCATACGAAGCAGTAACTCCTACACCACCTAGCATGGGAGGTAGGAGTGAACCTTGTGAGAAGTCAGAAATCCCACTCTGAGCCCAGAGTCACATGGAAACTTTCCTTCTCAGGTGTCAATGGCAACCAAATGGGAAGGCTGGACTTTTATGCCCACTTGACATTAATAAGATGCCATTCTCTACCTACTGTAGTGATGAAGGTCACAGAAAACCAGTTAAAATAAAAGGCTTAAATAAGATTCAGAATCCTATAACATAGTACCCCCTCAAATTCTCAGGTCTTAGTAGAAAGTCATTCATAAAACCAAGAATGAGGAAGATCTCACATTGAATAAATAGAGACAATCAATAGATAGCAGCACTGAAATAAAAGAAATAGTATAATTATCTGAGAAAGATTAAAAAGAGGCTATTGCAAAAATGATTCAAAAGATAATTACAAACACATTTGAAACAAATGAAAAAATAAAAAGTATCAAAAATAATAGAAAATAGCAGTCAAGATATAGAAGATATAAAGGAGAACCAAATGGAAATTTAGAAGTATAAAGTATAATTATGTAATAATTAAACATTTTAAAATTTAGTGAATAGGTTCAAAAGCAGAATGAAAGGAACAGAGGAAAGAATCAATGAACTGGAAAATGGAACAATAAAAATTAGCCAGTTGGGAAAAAAAAAAAGAAAAAATAGACAAAAAATTTAATACAGCCTCAAGAACCTATGGGACTGTAACAAACATTCATGCCATTGAAACTCTTGCAATTAGGTTGGGAGGTGGGGGGAGGTAGAGATAACTGAGAAAATAATTAAGTAATAGCAAATCAAATAAAACTGAAAACTTCCCAAATTTGACAAAAAGCATAAACATACAGAATGAAGCTGAGTGAACTGAAAAGAGGGTAAATCCACAGAATTCCATGACAAAACATACCATATTTAAACTTTATTTTCTTAAAAAAATTTTTTAAAGTTTTATTTATTTCTGAGAGAGAGACTGCGTGAGCAGGGGAGGGTCAGAGAGAGAGGGAGATACAGAATCTGAAGCAGGCTCCAGGCTCTGAGCTAACTGTCAGCACAGAGCCCGATGTGGGGCTCAAACCCATGAACCACTGTGAGATCATGACCTGAGCCGAAGTCAGAGGCTCAACCGACTGAGCCACTCAGGCACCCCAGCCATAGTCAAACTTTGGAAGGCTAAGGAACAAAAAAAATTTTTTAAGGAAGCAAGAGAAAAAGAACACATTACACATAGAGGAAGAATACTTGAATGGTAGCAAATTTCTCATCAGTAACCATGGAGGCCAGAAGAATGTAACATTACAGTTTTCAAGTACTGAAGGAAAAGATCAATCTAGAATCTAATATCCAATTAAAATATATTTAAGAAATAAAGAAGAAGTCAAGAAAATGAGTGATGGGCATGGAAGAGGGCACTTGTTGGGATGAGCACTGGGTGATATGTGGAAACCAACTTGACAATAAACTATAAAAAAAAAATAAAATTTTAAAAAATTAAAAATTAAAAAAAAGAGGAAGTCAAGATATTCTGAAATGAAGGAATGCTCACAGGCTTTGCTCCTGGCAATACTAATCTAAAACAATGTTATAGGAAATCTTCTAAAGAGAGAAAAAAGATGTAAGAAGGAATTTTGGAACATCAGGAAGGAAAATAGAGCATGGTGTGCAAAAATGTAGACAAAATAATTATGTTTGATAATTGAAGCAAAAGATGGCAATGTTTTATTTGGTTCAATGAAAATATATGGAAGAAATATTTAAGATGTCATAAACGGAAAATAGTAAGGGAATGTAAGGAATAGATTTCAAACTTCACTCAAACCAGTAAAATAATACCACCATGAGCAAGTGATAAATGTTATATGTATAACATAATACTTAGACAAATCATTACAAAATATATATAGAATGAGGTTAACTTAAAAATATGATAGATAAATCAAAATGTAAATATAAAAAATGTTTAGGTAGCCCACAGGAAGACAAGAAAAGGAAACAGAGAAAAATGAGAAAAAAGAGAACAAAGAGAAAACAAAAATAATATGACTGACTGAAGCCCTAACATATTAAAACTACGCTGAACAAAAGTAGTTTAAATACATTAATCACAAGACAAAGCCTAGCAAAGTAGATGTGAAATTATGACCTCATATGCTTTCTACAAGAAACTCTCTTCAAATAAAATTCTATGGTCAGACTAAAAGAAAAAGTTGGAGAAAATATATATGCAAATATTGATCAAAGAAAGCTGCAGTATTTATATTAATATTAGATAAACTTGAGAGAAAATAAAATGACTAGAGGCAGAGAGAGAGATTGTATACTGATAAAGGTCAACCTACCAAGAAGACATAACAATCATAAATATAGACACCAAACAATCAAGATGCAAAATATGAAACAAAAGCCAATAAACTAAAGGAGATATGTCTAATCTGCCATTATAGTTGGAGACTTCAACACCCCAGTCTCAACAACTGATAGGACAGCTAAGCAGATAATCAGCAAGGGGAGAGAAGAACCGAAGAACACCATCATTATCAACAACAAAAATATCTAAAAAGCATTTTTAGAATACTTCATGTAACAGAAACAGAACACATATTGTTTTTAAGCATCCGTGGAACATATACCATGAGAGACCACATACTGGGCCATTAAAAGACTTTAAGAAATGTGAAAGAATTTGAGCCATAGAAAGTGTGTTCTCTGACCACAGTGGAATCAAGTTATAAATCAATAATAGGGGCGCCTGGGTGGCTTAGTCGGTTAAGTGTCCAACTTTCGCTTAGGTCATGATCTCGCGGTTCGTGGGTTCGAGCCCCGCGTCGGGCTCTGTGCTGACTGCCAGCTCAGAGCCTGGAGCCTATTTCAGAGTCTGTATATCCCTCTCTCTCTGACCCTCCCCTGCTCATGCTGGCTCTCTCTCTCTCTCCCCTAGAAATAAATAAAAATATTTTAAATCAATCAATCAATAAATCAATAATAGAAAAAGAACCAAAAAATTCCCAAACACTTGGTAACTGAACAATACATTTTAAATAATTCATTGGTCAAAGAGAAAAAAATTAATGCATTTACCTGAATGAAAATGAAAATATACCATATCAAAATTGGGGGGGGGCATAGGTAAAGCAGGGGTGAGAGGAAAATTTATGGCACTAAATTGATAGTATTTAGATAAGAAAAAGGGAAATGTTTCAAATTGATAATTCAAGTTCCCTTTTTAAGAACCTACAAAGAGAAAAACAAAGTTAACTCAAAGCAAGTATAAGGAAGAAAATAATAAAGATAAGAGCAGAAAGAATTGAAACTGAAAAATAATAAAGAAAATTAATGTAACAAAGATTCACTTCTTTATAAGCTAACCAAAACAGATTAACCTTCAGAAAGACTGTTAAGAGGAAAATAGATTATTCAAGTGGCCAATGCCAGGAATAAGACAGACCTTGTCAACACCAAAGGGATAAATGAATACTACAAGCAAGATTACATAACTAAATTTGACAACAAAGCTGAATTTGATAACCTATGTTTCCTCAAAAAACATAACATGATCACGTTTCATCCAATATGAAATAATGTGAATAGAACTATAATAATTATATTATTATTGTAAAATCTCTCCCTAAAAGATTATCTTCATACCAAACAGTTTCTCTGTAGAAGTCCCCAAACTTTCAAAGAAAAGTTAACACCAATTATAAACAATCTCTTGAAGAAAACACAAAAGGAAAAAATACTCCAGAATTCATTTTATGAAGCTAGTATTACACTAATAGCAAAATCAAAGACAATATCAAACACAACAAAACCAAACTCTCAGACCAATACCCTTTATGAATATAGACTCACAACTTTTAATTAATATTAGCAACACAAACCTCAAAAGACTGGCAAAAGAAACAGATATTTCATCAACAGAAATGTAGAAATGGCAGGAAAGAACATTAAAAAGTGATCAACATTATTAATCATGAGGGAATCGCAAATTAAAACCACAGCAAGATATCACTATACACTTATCAAAATGAATAAAATTTAAAAATGTACTGACAACATTAAATACTAGTGAGGATACAGAGAAACTGGAACACTTATGTATTTCTGGTGGAAATGTAAAATGGTACAGACATTCTGGAAAGCAATTTCACAGTTTCTTAAAGAAAGAAACATGCAACTACCACTTGTGGGCACTTATTCCAGAGAAATGAAGACATGTTCACATAGAAATGTGTACAGAAATGTCCAGAGTAGCATTATTTGTAATAGCCCCAAGCTGGAAACAACCCTGATACCCTTTAATGGGTGAATGATTAAACAAACTGTATGGAACGCTACTCATGAGTAAGAGGAATAAGCTATGAATCTATGCAATAACTTGGATAAATCTGCAGAGAATTAAGAGCAAAAACAATTCTAAAAAGTTACATGCTCTAGGATTCCATTTATATATTACTGAAATGACAAAATTTCACAAAATTGGTGAAATAAAGAGCAGTGATTTCAAATGAAAAGAGAGAAAGAGAGAGAGAGAGAGGGGAAGGGAAGGGGAGGGGAGGGGAGGGGAGGGGAGGGAAGGGAAGGGAAGGGAAGGGAAGGGAAGGGAAGGGAAGGGAAGGGAAGGGAAGGGACCTTGAATAAAGTAGTTCACAGATTACTGGCCAGGAGGGAGAAGAGTGAGAAACCACCATGAGAGACTGGAGAAAACATTAAGAGTCTGAATCTAGAAGCAAAATAGAGAGAGCATTCTATATCCAATCAAGTGATGTTTCAAAGAAAGAAAGAAAAGGACTTAAAGCAAGTAGATAGAGAAATCGGTGTTTCCTTTTTAATAACAAAACTGTAGTTGACATTTTTTCCTATATATCTATTAACCTTAACTAAATGAAAAAAGAAAAAATATTTCATCAAAAAATCAGTAACTGTCAACATTTTTTAACTCTTATATTTATTGGAAATCCTTATAAAAGCATTCAGTATAGCCTAACAATGACCACTCCTGATTTTACCACCTGACAACTATTGGACAGATCAAGAATTTTATCCTCATAAAAAACACACTAAGGGGTGCCTGAGCATCCAATTCTTGATTGTGGCTCAGGCCATGATTGCAGAGTTGCAGGATCAAGCCCAACATTGGGCTCCATGATGAACATGGAGCCTGCTTAAGATTCCCACTCTCTCAGGATGCCTGGGTGACTCAGTCAATTGAGTAGTCGACTTCATCTCGCCATGATCTCACAGTTCGTGGGTTCAAGCCACAGTCTCTATGGTGACAATTCAGAGCCTAGACACTGCTTCTGATTCTGTATCCCTCTCTCTCTGTCCTTTCCCTGCTTGTGCTCTCTCTCTCTCTGTCTCTCAAAAGTAAGTAAACGTTAAAAAACTTTAAAAATATTATCTCTCGGTCTCCCTCTCCCCCTCTCCCCAGCTCATGCACTCTCTCCCTAAAAAACAAACATAACAATGACAAAACCACATTCAATTTGTGTCATCAATTCAAATTTTCTATAAATATGAAAAAAATTAATGTCATTTTTCTTTTCTTGGCACTGATGAAATGCTTAATCATGAAAATGTATATGGCCTTATCAGCAATAAACAATATCCTTGGTGAATGAATATGTGAACAAATTATTTTCTTTAAGCCCTTTCCATATACTTTCTAAGCAAATGTCAGACAATGTTCTAGTAACAACTGGACCTAACAGATACATGCTTGAAGCAGATTTACTGACACAGCTGTTAAATATAAATGTAATTTGAAATACACATTTTGAGGTGACAAAATGATTATAAGCGAACACCAGTGGAAATCTAAATTGGTTCTCAGGAACTCCAACAGCCATAACAGATCTAAACAAACATTACTCCTGGGGCATCCCAACCACAGGTGTTCTCCTTTAAACCATATCCTAAAAATACTTTGGCTCAGACTCATTTGCCTCAGTCTCCACTACTGCCCGGGTAGCCCAGTCATTACCATCCCTCGGCCCCACCCCGGGCTCAGGCTGGGCAGCTGGCAGGCACACCCTCGTCCGCGGACAGGAAATCTAAGAAAAATCCACATTGAAAGACATTCCACATTACTGGAATTTACTCTTTGCAAGATGAAAAGTCATGAAAGTCAAGGAAAGTCAAAGGAACTGTTCTAGACTGAAGTGAATTCACTACATGGCTCTGAACTACAGGACCTTCCTTGCTATAAAGTATACTACAGGAAGGGAGATTTACCTAACTGGTGAATCTGGGAGAAGGAACAAAGCAGTGCTGATGTGGTTCCAAATCTCTTCTTTTAAAAGGCGTGCCTGCCCATAGTAACATGAATTTGGGTCTGCTCTCTGTTCTGTGGGCTACCTCAGGAAACAAGCCAAAGTACACATGATGGAGAGTCCCAAATACCACTATGAGTAGGGAAACAAAATAACCAAAGTCTCAGCAAGAGAAACCAAGAGACACCATTCGAAGAACACTTCCTGAAAGATTAGGCCCTGGACAAAGAGCCCTCTTTAATACAGCAGCACCTACAGGGGCAGAGTACATAACAAGTTTTTTAAATTAACAAGAGATAGAAAGCTAACCAAAATGACGAAATGGAAGAATTCTCCTCCAAAGAAATTCCAGGAAGAAATGACAGCTAAAGAACTGCTCAAAACAGATATAAGCAACATAACTGAACAAGAATTTAGAACAATAGTCATAAAATTAATCGCTGGGCTTGAAAAAAGCATGGAAGACATCAGAGAAGCTATTGCTACAGAGACTATGGAGTTTAAAAATAGTTGTGATGAATTTTAAAATGCTGTAAATGAGATACATAATAAAATGGAGGAATCCAATGCACGGATTGAAGAGGCAGAAAGGAGAATAAGTGATTTAGAAGACACCATTATAGAAAAAGAGGAAGCTGAGAAAAAGAGAGATAAACTGATCCAGAAACACAAAAGGAGAGTTTGAGAGTTCAGCAATACAATCAAACGGAACAATATCCATATCATAGGAATTCCAGAAGAGGAAGAGAGAGGGAAAGGTGCTGAAGGAGTCCTGGAACAAATTATATCAGAAAACTTCCCCAACCTGGGGAGGGAAGTAGACGCTGAAATTGAAGAGATACAGATAACTCCCCCCAGACATAACTTGAATCGATCTTCTGCATGACATATCATAGTGAAACTGGCAAAATATAAGGACAAAGAGAGAATTCTGAAAGCAGCTCGGGATAAAAGGGCCCTCACATACAAAGGGAAACCTATCAGGGTGGTGACAGACCTATCTACTGAAACGTGGCAGGCCAGAAAGGAATGGCAGGAGATCTTCAATGTGGTGAACAGAAAATATATGCAGCCAAGAATCCTGTATCCAGCAAGCCTGTCATTCAAAATAGAAGGAGAGATAAAAGTCTTTCCAAATAAACAAAAATTGAAAGAATTTGTCACCACTAAACCAGCCCTACAAGAAATCCTGAGGGGGACGCTCTGAGGGAAATTTTGGAAGGAACATGAGATACCAGGGACACCACCACAAGCATGAATCCCACAAAGGACACAATGACTCTAAACCCACATATTTCAATAATAACACTGAATGTAAATGGGCTGAATGCTCCAATCAAAAGACATAGGGTAGCAGTATGGAGATAAAACAAAATCCATCTATTTGCTGTCTACAAGAAACTCATTTTAGACTGGGGGACACCTTCAGATTGAAAGTAAGGGGATGGAGAAATATCTATCATGCTACAAGAAGTCAAAAGAAAGCTGAAGTAGCTATACTTACATCAGACAAACTAGACTTTAAATTAAAGACAGTAACAAGGGACAAAGAAGGGCATTATATAATAATTACAGGGTCTATCCATCAGGAAGAACTAACAATTATAAATGTCTACGCACTAAATATGGGAGCACCTAAATATATAAAACAATCACAAACAGAAACAATCTTATGGATAAGAATGTGTTAATAGCAGGGGACTTTAATACTCCACTTACAGTAATGGATAGGTCAACTAGACAGAAAATCGCTAAAGAAACAATGGGCTTGAATGACATATTGGACTAGATGGATTTGACAGATATATTTAGAATACTACATCCTGAGGCCATGGAATTCACTTTCTTCTCAAGTGCGCATGGCACATTCTCCAAGATAGATCACATACTGGGACATAAAGCAGCCCTCAATAAATATAAAAGAACTGAGATCATGCCATTTATACTTTCAGATCACAATGCTATGAAACTTGAAATCAATCACAGGAAGAAGTCTGGAAAACCTCCATAACATGGAGGTTAAAGAATACCCTACTAAAGAATGACTGGGCCAATCAGGCAATTAGAGAAGAAATTTAAAAATATATGGAAACCAATGAAAATGAAAATACAACAATCCAAATTCTATGGGATGCGGCAAAGGCAGTCCTAAGAGGAAAGTACATTGCACTCCAGGCTTATTTTAAGAAATTAGAGAAAGCACAAGTGCAAAATCTAACCGCGCACCTAAAGGAACTAGAGGGAGAGCAACAGGAGAACCCCAAACCCAGTAGGATAAGAGAAATAATAAAAATCAGGGCAGAAATAAACAATAAAGAAACCAAAAAAAACCCAGTTGAACAGATCAACAAAACCAAGAGTTGGCTTTTTGAAAAAAATAAACAAAATTAACAAACCTCTAGCCAGGCTTCTCAAAAAGAAAAGAGAGAGCACCCAAATAGACAAAATCATGAATGAAAATGGACTTTCCCCCTGAGATCAGGAACACGACAGGGATGTCCACTCTCACCACTGCTGTTTAACATAGTGCTGGAAGTCCTAGCATCAGCCATCAGACAACAAAAGGAAATCAAAGGCATCAGAATTGGCAAAGAGGAAGTCAAACTTTCACTCTTTGCAGATGACATGATACTCTATATCCAAAACCCGACAGACTCCACCAGAAGCCTACTAGAACTGATTCAACAATTCAGCCAAGTTGCAGGGTACAAAATCAACGTACAGAAATCGGTTGCATTTTTATACACCAACAATGAAGCAACAGAAAGAGAAATCAAGAAACTGATCCCATTCACAATTGCACAAAAAAACATAAAATACCTCGGAATAAACCTAACCAAGGATACAAGAGATCTGTATGATGAAAACTATAGAAAACTTATGAAGGAAATTGAAGAAGACACAAAGAAATGGAAAAACATTCCATGCTCATGGATAGGAAGAATAAATATAGTTAAGATGTCATTACTACCCAAAGCACTCTACACATTCAATGCAATTCCAATCAAAATTGCCCCAGCATACTTCTCAAAGCTAGAACAAATTATCCCAAAATTTGTATGGAACCACAAAAGACCCCAAATAGCCAAAGTAATATTGAAAAATAAAAACAAAACGGGAGGTATCACCATCCCAGACTTCAGCCTCTACTACAAACCTGTCATCATCAGGACAGTATGGTATTGGCACAAAAACAGACACATAGACCAATGGAATAGAATAGAGAACTCAGAATTGGACCCACAAATGTATGGCCAACTAATCTTTGACAAAGCAGGGAAGAGCATCCAATGGAAAAAAGACAGCCTCTTTAAAGATGGTGCTGGGAGAACTGGGCAGCAACATGCAGAAGAATGAAAGTAGATCATTTTCTCTCACCATACACAAAAATAAACTCAAAATGGATAAAGGACCTGAATGTGAGACAGGAAACCATCAAAATCCTAGAGGAGAAAGTAGGAAACGACATCTTTGACCTCAACTGCAGCAATTTCTTACTTGACACATCCCCAAAGGCAAGGGAATCAAGAGCAAAAATGAAATACTGGGACCTCATCAAGATAAAAAGCTTCTGTAGGGCAAAGGAAACAATCCATGAAACTAATAGGCAACTGACAGAATGGGAAAACATAGTTGCAAATGACATATCAAACAAAGGGCTAGTACCCAATATCTATAAGGAACTCACCAAACTCCGTACCTGAAAAACAAATAATCCAGTGAAGAAATGGGCAGAAGACATCAACAGACACTTCTCCAAAGAGGACATCCAGATGGCCAACAGACACATGAAACGATGCTCAGCATCCCTCCTCATCAGGGAAATACAAATCAAAACCACACTGAGATACCACCTCATGCCGGTCAGAATGGCTAAAATGAACAAATCAGGAGACTCTAGATGCTGGCGAGGATGTGGAGAAACGGGCACCCTCCTACACTGTTGGTGGGAATGTAAGTTGGTGCAGCCCCTCTGGAAAACAGTGTGGAGGTTCCTCAAAAAATTAACAATAGAACTCCCCTATGACCCAGCAGTAGCACTGCTAGGAATTTACACAAGGGATACAGGAGTGCTGATGCATAGGGTCACATGGACCCCAATGTGCATAGCAGCACTCTCAACAATAGCCAAAGCATGGGAAGAACCTAAGTGCCCATCAACTGATGAATGGATCAAGAAGATGTAGTATATTTATACAATGGAGTACTACATGGCAATGAGAAAGAATGAAATCTGGCCTTGTGTAGCAACATGGATGGAACTTGAAGGTGTTATGCTGAGTGAAGTAAGTCAGGCAAAGAAGAACAGATACCATATGTTTGCACATATAGGTGGATTAGGTTAACGGAGGACCCTGAGGGAGAAGAAGGGGAAAAATAGTTGGCGAGAGGGAGGGAGGCAAACCATGAGAGACTCTTGAATGCTGAGAACAAACTGAGGGCTGAGGGAGAGTGGGGAAGAGAGGAATGGGGGTGATGGGCATGGAGGAGAGCACTTGTGGTGATGAGCACTGGGTGTTATATGTAAACCAACTTGACAATAAACTATTTAAGGGAAAAAAATACTTTGAAGCATAAGGTATAATTCACAATGTTCAGATATTCCAAACCCATTTGTTACAAAGAATGGCACATAGTTATCTGAAGTTGTTTGAGAAAGATAGCAAACTTTACTCATGAGGTTATAATTATTGTCTAACTAGTACAATAGTTATGAAAATTAATTTCCTGTCCTCTACAATTATTCATGTATAATAACATAGGTACATCTTTGGAATCTAAATACCTTTCAATAGAATATAAAATTGTGTTGGTCTTTAAAAAAGTTAAAAAGAATACATTCTAAATATTCATCATTGCAAGGTGTGGAAGGATCTTGTAGAAATAACTGCTATTCTTAGGAATGAATAATGGTTTATAGTAAGACAATGTAGAGGCTAGTATTGCAAGTAATTCTAAGAATAAGTCTGTAATTCAACTCTGACTTCTCCCCATTCTATTCTCTTTCTCCCTCAAGGCAATTGCTTTTCATATAAAACTTAAAATGCCAAGCTTTTGAGTCAAAAGATAAATTTTTGTGTATGTAGTAGAAATGTAACACAATTTAGAAATTGAATCCTTTTGAGCTCTAAAAACATATGCCCCAAAGAGGTGAGTTGCCTATTTCTGTGAACCAGAGGATGCATCACCGCTCACAAGAATATCATCAATAGAAGTCAGTGATTCAAACTGAATGAGAGATGACAACTATGCTATTTGTTTCCACTTGTAAATTCTGAAGTCGGTTTTCCCTTCTTAACAAATTGTTCAATAGAACTACATTAAAACCTTTTTAGAAAAGAAAACATTAGCACAAAAAAATGGCTAGAAGATAGTCTTTGAGAACATTTGAGTAGGTTACTATCCAAATCAAGCTGCCACTTGCTTAATATAATTGGGAGAAAACAATATTTCATCACTGTGTCCAGAAAAGTATACTAAAGTCCCACATATTTGCACTGAGTTGCTATTAGAATGCCAAAACTTCCTACTTTCAGTGAAAACTTTAAAAAATCATACTCAAATTATTTGGACTATTACATAACTATTAACAAAACAAAATAAAAACGAAACCCAACTTTAATTAAAAAAAAAAACTAAAAGTAATTTCTGTTCAGTGCTAAGCCGCACAATTTCCAAGAAAATTGGAGACTATGAAGCAGATTTAGAGCACAGCCATAAGGATGAATAAAAGACTGAAAAATGGGATCTAATAATAAGGATAAAAGAAACATTTAGACAACGGGAGACAAGTAAGGGCTTAATGAACTGCAAATTACCCAAGATCGCTGGGCAGCTATTTCCTGTTGCACTGGACCCAAGTTTTGTATTGCCCTGCACTGGTTAGGAATAAGAGTGGTAAATGCTTGTCATTCTCTGCATTTTCACATAAGATGGCAATAAAATCATTTTTAAAATGATGGGCTTTTTAAATACAAAGTATCTGGTAAGTGCTATGAAATAAACAAAAGTCACTGTGAGATTCTCATCATTTATTATCTGCAATTTTTCTTCTAAAAGGCGGTTGCTATAGAATATTGGACTTTAATCCTTCACTCCAGAGCCTTACAGAGACAGATGCCACACAACTGTCATAATTCATGGGATGTTTGAGACTTCTTTGTTTTCTAGCTTAATTGACATACAACAGATTCACATTTATATCTTGAATATGTGTTCAAATAAAAACTCACTGTACCACAACCTTTGTGATTTCCAGTGCTGGCTATAGGTCTAATATCATTTGTTTCTACTCTCAGTAAACTATACTTTTTATATGAGTAAATTTAAAGATTCTGTATTCCTATCCATGGTTTATAATCTTCATTTTATTTTCCAATTTCTGAAGACACACAGTGTTCTAGATAAGACTTACAAGAATGTTCAATTATTAAGTCAAATCACATTACAGATTCGCTTAGAGCCTGTAAAAATACCTCTCTCCTATCTAAATTCTGGAGTTGAACACCACCTTTTATGAACTATCGAGGACATTTATTTCCTGACAACAATTTTCTGAAATTCCACAACATATGTGAATATTAAATCTAATACCACCTTGTATTTGAAAACTTGGTTTGGCCAGAACTCCAGAGAATGGTGTTTGGGCCCAAGCTTAACTACAAATCTAAAAGTCACATTTTATAAAACACACACACACACATTCCAAATTGTTTACCAAATTTCACTGCTGTTAGCTTCCCACAATATTGTAAAAAATATCAGACAAACAGGCGTCAGTATGATTAATTCTCATGATTACTTAATTTTTTTCCTATACACAATGACCTCTAGAAGCTCTAAGTTCAGTTGAATACGCAGAGTCACTTCAGTTAACTAAAATGTTTGTAAATAAATGATATCTTTTCTCCATTAAGATGTCTCCATCTTGACCTACAAGAGTGGATTGTATGGGTAATCTCAGATGACTAATTGGTCTTTTATTTTTAACCCATTGCAAGGGAGCAAAAGGGGCAGAGAAAAACAGAAATATCTTTAAATATACATGTATTAAGAAACTACTTCTAAAAGTGAATTTCTGCTGAATTTAAGCCAAGCTTTCCTGTGAGTTTTTATCTATTTCTTTTTATACAGTCCAATAAATAATGACAACAAATATGCGAATTTTTTAAATGTTCAGATAAAAAGATACTTGAGTGTGTATTATCGCATTTTACTTTCATAAAAATCCTATAACCTAGATATTATTGTTCTCATATTACAAAAGAGGAAACTCAAGGAGATAGACTGCATAGGTCTCAAAGACAGGAATTGGTTCAATAGATCTCCACCTCTGGACCTGGCTCCTGGCCACCATAATTACGATTGTGCACAAAGATGTGTGTGACACAGACCTACACAGAGACACAGGCTGAGATCACTGTTTAAATGTGACAGAGATTTCTCCGATTCCAGTTGGCTTTAAGATCATTTCTCTGGTTGTGATGACCATAGACTGTTCGTGCAATTTAACTTATTTTGTGGAAAGTGATATAGTACTTATATAACTATTTAGAAATCTCTGTGTACAAATTCTAGCAGCTACCAAAAAGTATCCTTGTTATCTATCATTTCTTTAAAATGTGAGACAGTATCTATATAATTCATTAGAGTTCATTGTAAATTGCATCAGTTAGTAAAAAGGAACCTCTTACACATCATCTCTAAAACGAAATAGGAAATATGCATTTCGTGTATGCACTAGTTATAACTTCTTATATAACTCGCTTTTTCAATTTCATCATTTAAAATGGATTTAGAGCTTACTGTTAGCTATTGTACAATGATATTAATTCCATACTGAAATGTACATTCTGTTCTGTGGTGAACAGATAACATTAGCAGCTACAATAAACTCCAAAATTTCAGTGGCTACAGCAGAAATGTATTTCTCAGTTGGACATCTGTCTAACCTGCTTGTTTCTGGCAGGCTGCTTTCCTTCACATGATGATTCAAAGACTCAGGCGACTTCTATCTCATGACTCTTCTGTCTCTTGGGCCTCATTTTCCTCTGTCTGAGTTGGCAGAAAGGGAAGAAAGTTCAGAGAAAACACTTTGACCATGTTTCTGTTCATGTTCCCCTAGTGAGACCTACTCTCACATTTAACGTAAGTGTACAGGGAGCCACGAGGTTGGCTCAGCAGCTACTTCCCAATGACTCCTACAGACTAGGGCAGGCACTCATGAATTTTGGTGCTAGTTGACATCTCTAGGTAACTATAAAAAGGCATAAAATCTGCCTGCCTTTGTTCTATTACACATAATTAATAATTTTTATCTCATTTTATGTTGTGTATCTGTAGCCAAAAGGCTAGGTAAACATATTATTCTTGGTATGTAAATACAATCTGAATTGCATGGTTTACCCTGTGTGCAAAGCTGAGCAAATTACTTGTTCTCCCTCAGAATTCATCTCTGTCAAGTGATATTATGGAATTGGGCATTTATCAAACCACCTCTGATCTGTGCTGAAAGAATCTTATAAAGCAAAGAAAGATAAACTATATTACAATTCTGGATGTTTGTTCATTTCAAATTATTTTGTATTGTATACATAAAAATATATACACATATACATATATACATACAAATATATATATATATACATGCAAACATATATATACACATATACATACAAACCTGTATACATATATACAAATATGTACACACAAACATATATATACATACAAACATGTGTATACTACTTTCTGCTTGTGTTTGTGTTACTGTTGACCTAGTAGAGCAGAGCACCAGGCCCAGAGTTGCTTTTTCAACCTGTGATCTAGAAACAATAATAAAATGGTGCTCTTTCATGAAATAGAAATACTAAAGCATATAACAAGGATTTCATAACAATGTGATGTATTAAATGTCACGAATATGTATTCATTTCATTACTTTCATTCATATGAAAATATACGTGAACCTCTTTTAAACTTTAAAATTCCTTATAAATATTGGGTTTTTATCTTCATCTTCCTAACTGTTCTCATAGAGGACCCTAGAATTCATGTTACATGTTTCATTATATAAATATGAGCTCAGTCTCTAAGGACATTTACACAAATGTTAATACTAGTGGATTACAGAGTCAATTATCTGTTGATGAACTTTAGACAAAAACTTTAGTTTCTGACAGAAGACATCTAAGGGATTGTTTTTACTGCAGACATGCTTTATGGAATGAAAGTGTCAGTATAAATTTCTGGAAACTGAGGGGGACAGGAAAGAATGGAAATGCTATGCAGAGAAGCACCAGCTGTCTTCTGCATGTGGCTTATTTGCACAGAGAAATAAAAGGCAAGAGGAGGTATGCTGGCAGTTTTGCTAATAAATATAAGACATACATTTATCATGAGTTTATATGTGTTTAAGTATATTTTGCAGACTTTTAACCCATAACATACTATTTCTTGTTTTTGAATGCAGGCCTATGATCTAGACCTCATTTTAGCATTTTAGCAAAAGTTTTTACATTTTTACTACAGTCTCTCCCATACTCAAATCATTTCAAGTATTCAGATAGCTTATTGTTTGGCAGATAAGAACCATCAGGAAAGAAAAAACTCCTGATTTCTCAGCTAGCTCTTAGCTTACCCACCTGGCATAGACCGAGAGAAGGAATCAACAGGTTTATTTGAATAAAAGTGGTTTACTTTATGTGCTCCGAGACCACCCACATGAAACATTTGTCTGACAACCCACGTGCTGTGCACGTGTATATGAGCACTCACAGAGGTACACTCAACATGACACACAATGTGTAATTGGAGACAGGTACTGCATTTTCTTGGCTTTGTCTTTTTAACAGTAATGTGCTTGGAACTGTTAATTCATTGCAATATAAATGCTTCTGTAACTCAATAGCCCTATGATACAAATCTATTTTTAACTGGTCACTGAAAAGGAAGAGGAAATATATTCACATCTTTGTACTCTTTAAGATCTGTAGTTTGAAAATCTATCAGTAAATCATCTGTTTTGTGTAGGAAACTGTACTATGATCCAGAGGTCTAGAGGAGTAACTGTGACTCTATAAACTGAAAGACGTATTCCAGATTCACAGCTGGAATCAATCAAATCAATGCTTTCTTCAAATCGGATGCCTTGTCTACCACATGAGACTACTGACAATCCCAAACTGAAAATGACAACAATTGGTTTTAACAACACGATCAAGTGCTCCTCCTCCTGGATTCGGGATCTCTGGGTTGCTGAAATACACCTTGTTACAGGTATCATTCTATGAGGCATAAAGATGAGAATTTGTAGCTTTAATGTTTTTGAAAAAAGAAAACAACTAAAGTTTGTTGGTTTTCTTTTTCTTACCCAGAAGACAGCATGGTATAGTGGAAAGAGTCTTGAACTTGGGTTCAGAAGTCACAAATGTTTCATGTCTGACATTCTCTCCCCATATCCTCGGATAAGTTACTCCATCACATTAAGCCTTAACTGACTCATGGAAACAATATTCCTTCCTCATGGAGTTGTTGTAAGGATAAAACACAACAGTGCTTGTGAGGTTTCATTTCCAGTTGTGGGGCATCCCAGCTGGAATCTTACAGTCCATTAGACTGATCTGGGCATGTTTAGGAAATTGGCAGAGTGGACCCTTTTTGCGAGAGGACTGGGCAACTCCCAGAAGGGTAACCATTTTGACAGAAAACACCTCAGAGTGAAGAGCTTAACAGAAAGCCTTGCTCACCAGTGAAGAGAGGGACTTCTGAGTAATATGAAGCCTCTTCCTTGGATTTACCTATCACACCAGCCCTGGTGCTCTCTCATTTGGGACGCATACACAGAAAAAAATCAAGAGAGCATTTTTATTAACATCCTAGTTAAGACACTGGAAGAGAGACAGCACTTCTTTGACGGCCACCATGAAGGGTTTTTCCCCCCATTTAAAGCAGAAAACTGAGCAGCTTTAATACTTCAAGGGCTCTAGGATCCCAGCTACCCCGGGGGAGGGCGGGGGCAGTGAAGAAGTGTGGCGGACACTGAGGCAGCCTGATGGTACTGGGCTGGGACTGGGAAGCAGACCTACTCATCAGCATGTGTTGGACAATCTGGAAAAGGGGAAGTTCCCCAGAAAACCAGAGGGCCTGTATCCAGATGGCCGAGGTCCTACACAGCAAGCAGGGGCAAAGCCATGTAGATCACATCTATGTGACAATGGCTGTTACTAGGTGCTGGGGAGGCCTGCAGAGAAACTCAGGCTATAAAACCATATTGTCTGTCAGACGATTAGCCAATTGTTACTTTTTTTTAATTCATGTTTTATCCTCTCAAAGACCAAAACCTTCTGTGAAATAGGATGTGAAAATCTTCAAACAATATTGCCACACAGTTTTTCTTTTTTTCTCAAACATAAAAAGGGATGTGAGAAACCCTCCCCAAACACATGTAGGACATATCAGAAGAACTTCATTTGAAAAGCAGAAATACCTATTCATTCATTACTGAATGAAGATTCAGTAAATCTGACACAAGGTCCAAGATGCTAACTAATTATGAATTTTACTTACAAACAAGGGAACAAACTAAGAAAAAAATTTTTCCAAGAACTTTTGAAGCAAATCTGAAAAATAAGATTTTTCCAATGTTTGTTTCCTTGTTTTGTTCTTCTCTTTTGAAGCTCTATAATATGAAGGAAAAATCATACACCCTTGGAAACAATTCCTGATACCTTCACTTCACTGGCTGCAACCCTGAGCAAACTGTTTACTCTCTTAAGATAAAATGTTACAAGACAAAATGAGATAAGCTGAGCATGGCGCCTAGCCCAGCGCCTGGCACATTGGCAGGCAATGTGAATTCTTTTCCACCCTCTCAATTCCCTGCCCTCCCCCCACCTCTCCTTACAAACATACATTTCCATTCCAAGTAATCACAGGCAGGACAGCAAAATGATTAAGAACCATTGCATGGTTAGCTATTCTGATTCTGCAAGTTATGCCAATCAATTCTCAAGACCTGTTTCCTCACCTACAAAAGGGAATTATAGCACCTTCACACAGATTTTTGCAAGAATTAAGTGCCTAAGTCATGTGAAGGACTTAGAAGAGAAGCCACTAGAATGTAAGCTCCATAAGAACTTACTGGTCACTCCTATATCCCCAGTATACAGAACAGTACCTGGAACAGAGTGGATGCAGAATAAATATTTGTGATAAGTGAATAAATGCAGTAGTAACAGGCTTGCTTCCTTTTGCCCAGCCTGAACTATCTCTTTGAAACGTAACCCCTGCAGGGAGTAGAGATTTCATCCTAAATGTAAAGAAGGAGACCCCCCCATGACTTCCCCTCCCCTAACCTGTATTTTCCGAGACCCATGATCACAGCCCTCCATAATGAATATACTTGCCTCACGTCATACAGGACCCCGCTTTGTGTTCGATGCTTGAGCACTTATCTATGTGCCTGGATGCTTTTGTACCATCTTCTGTCCAGGCACAGAGATTAGCGGCTCCTAAAGAGCAGGTTAGTTCCTATGGCATGTGTGTTAGTACATGCCCGACAAATGCTGCATGGAGCCAGTAGTTCACTTTCAACAGCACCTTGGGAGTAAGTATTTTTATTCTAAGGTTTCTTTTACAGACAAATTCTCACTATTTTCTATCCCCTAAGACAGAGTTAGGCGAAGTGCTACAAGACTGTGCTAGGTCTTGATGGTTCTAGTTGATGGTCTTTAGCACACTAGCAGAGGCAACAGTAGGTGTTGTGTAAGGCAATCCAGCCTCCATGAATTAAACTGTTTTAAAAGCAAAGTATAAGTTCAACAAAGCATTATTACGTAACTCCTAACTTTCTCCCATGAAAATTTGTGAGACTCTATGTGATCAGAGCTATCTTATTTTTCTCATGTACTTTTAAGTGCAAACTCTTAGTGCTTAATTTCAAGCAAACTAAACTGTATTATAACAGTCCTCAGAAATCCTCAGTATGCTATGCCTTGAGAAGACTCAAGTGATGAGGGTGGAATATGAGAACATATGCTGTTTCAAATAAGCCAAACCAAAGGAAACCCACCCACTTAAGCCTCCATTTCCAGCTTTGTTTTCTACCACTCCTTTGTGATGAACCAGCCAAAAGTTTATGATGAGAGTCACTGCAAGTGGCAGGAAATGTTTGCTGAATGAAAAAAGCCAGATCAGCATCCAGGAGGATGTGCAAGCCCAACATTATAGAGATATTTGGAGTTTTGCATTTACTGTTCCTCTCCCCAAAGCCAACCATAGGAAGACAATCACTTAAGAGAACAACTCCCTGTTTGAGAATATTTATTGTCAGAAAAACAATACTTAGCGACGTCTATTGTGTTGATCCCCTCCACACTACAAAAGGCTTTCCCAAGACAATTCAGTCATCTCCTTGAGTCTGGCCATAAAAAGGGGATTTTATAGTTCCTCATTTTAGCAATCAAAGAAGTCTATTATGATTCAAGCGTGAGTCATGGTCTCTATTCCCGTAATCAATTTTTTCAATGGTTAGTAGGTGTTTAAGAAGAACAAATTCAGCAAACCGTTTTATTTATGGTTGTGTATAGGTGTGTGTGTGTGTGTGTGTGTGTGTGTGTGTGTGTGTGTGCCAAAATGCCAGAATATAAATATTTTGGGTACTTTTGAGGATTGTGAGTAAAATCATTCTTAATTTAAGAATGAGTGATCATAGGAGTGACAGCCTAAAAATACCCTGAAACCTTTTGACACACCTCCTCCGAATGATCTTAAAACTACAAACTTAAATTTTCAATTGATTCCTTAAAGAAAAAGAAACTTCAGTTTATAAATGCTGAAGTTTGCATGAACAGGAGCATTCCTCTCCAAAACTAAGAGCTTTAGGCTTATCTTGTAAATCTAGTTGCACTCCAACAAAGTGTCTGGTGAGAGGGTCATTGCTTCCCACACACACACAGGTCAAGTGGGATCAGGAATAATGGATGAAGTATAGACTTGAATATAATGAATTATAAAAAATGTTTTTATCACTTTCATTCATAAGATTATACAAAGGTTGAAATAATGCTAAGGGTGTCATCTAAGCTTCTTTCAAATCTTCTGCCCAGGTGCAGTGAGAATACTAAGGACATCCTTAAGACACCACAGCTCTGCCTTGTGGACTGAGGGCCAAGGCAGTGATTCTTCACTTCACCTGAGTAACTTAGCGGCAGTGAGACTCTCACCAAAGCTCTGGAGATTCTGACTTGAAAATACATAAACACCTACAAATTTTCAACACAATTCCCTTGGTCTGGACTATAGTTTAAGAACTCCCTGAACAAATGCCCAAAGAAGTCTTTGTCCTGAGTGGTCTTACGAAGAACCATCATCTGGACTAATAATCTCCAACGTATTGACCTGAGAGTCAGCTAATCTTATGCTCCTAAGGTGGCATCAGTGAATATATGTGGCAGGCTTGATAAAAATATTTGCATAAAATCTATATATGTACACACATAGTAAGTACAATGTATTGACAGCCATCTACAGTATAGTGTATGTTTTACTTCTAATTGGGTAAGGTTCTTTACAAATTTTCCATAGTTGAAAGTCAAATATTCCTTCTAAATATATATGTATATCCTTTAGAAATGAAAAAAATATATGTATTTTAAGATACTGTTTGCTTCTTTTTTAAAGTTTTTGTTTAATGTTTATTTATTTTTGAGAGAGAGAGAGCATGACCAGGGGAGGGGCAAAGAGATTGGAAGACACAAAATCTAAAGCAGGCTCCAGGCTCTGAACTGTCAGCACTGAGCTAGATGCAGGGTTCGAACCCACAGACCATGAGATCATGACCTAAGCCTAAGTCAGACACTCAACTACTTGGGCCACCCAGGTGCCCTACCTTGAGTTTGCTTCTTAATGACTCAACACTTCATCTGAAAAGCCACTGGGCCACTTATATGCCATTATTTACCAAGATAATAACACTTATTTCCATAATAACATAGAACTAAAAAGCAAAGCAAAACATTGACCGTTTTTTAAAAATCTGTAGTAATAATACTGTGAAATACCATATATGTAGTAGAGACTTTTTAAAGAATATGGACAAATAGTTTTATCTTCAAAAAAGAAATGCAATGTATAAAAAAAGATGAATTTGCAGAAGGGAAAATACGACACAAGTGTACTGCCACACATAGCCACTTCTAGGTTACCTGCCTCACGGCTAGCATTAACATGAAATGTGAAATTTCTGCAGAACTCTACCAGTGTGCCAGAGACGCTCAAGTTTCATAGCCAAAATGTTAACTGGCAAAGTACTGCTTAGAGTAGACAGGGTGGGAGGGCACTCCCGGACAAATAAGTCATGACTAAATGACATCACATTTAATTAGAAACTATTGGACATATGTATATTTGGAATATTCTCAACTGAATTTCTATATGAAAGTTTCAATCATCAGGTTGCCAGGTATTCAACCAACATCTGACAGCTTTACATGATTCCTAAAATCCTGGTTACTTTAATACCACCTTGCCCAATGTCAGACTTTCTTAATGGTGGTGACTCTTGTGAAAAAGATTGTAGTCCCAATGCTAGGCTCATGCACGGGAATGACTTAACACACACACTTCTCTTACCTTAGCAGCCATTTTTTTTCCCCTGGTTCCTAGAAAACTCTCTGGGGCACTCAGTAAAATTCCCAGATACACTCAGACAGGTCTATCACTCCACACTATTTCCCAAAATGTCTATCACGGAATTTAAGTCCTATAAGATTTCCTGCCAAAGAAGGCAAGAAAGGGACATTTTCTCCTTGGACAAATAATTTTAGGAAACATAGCATAAAATGTTCCTTCATATGTCAAATGTGATAATACAAATTAGCAAATTAAAGATCTGTTACCTTAGGTCTTCACAAAAATGTTTTATTACCTAAACTTTTACTTGGTTTTAAACAAAGACCTAGTATCACCTTGGGGATGAACACTTTGTAACACTTTGGAAAGTCTTTCACCATACCCTAGAGTTCATCCACACATTCTTTTGCTCCCATACCTAGACACCCATGAACCAGAATGGAAGCTCATTCCCTCTATGCTCTCCCCTATTTGAAGTTTGCTCTCATCCTTTCCTTCTCTTCTCCAGAGTCAGTATCAGATATAACCTAACCATTGACTTTCTCTTGGAAACATTTAGTAGGGAACTTCTTATTCGGAAGTTCAGGAATGCAAGTTTAGGAATGAAATGTCTTCTGCTTCACTGTTTTATTGCTGTAATGATTCCTCTTTATAATAGTTTATAAGAGAATACATAGTGCATTTTAAGTAATTTAGTGGCAAAATGAATCAATATGGGTAGTTCCTAACTTTCCTTTTATCTAAACTTGGAAGAATATACATTAGTAAGCAATTTTTATCACTATATACTTTTACCATGGGTTCTCATGATTGACACTGACTCTTCAACCCATCAGAAAAGAGGGTCATTTATTGTCTCATGAACTGTTTTATACTTACAAGTATTCATCTGAAAAATATCAATTTCTATCTTATATCTAATTCCTTGGGCTCTGGAGTTCAACCTCTTGCTATGACTCAGTGTTCCACCATTTACCCTGACTTTTGCAAAGTTAAGCTTTTTTGCTCTTGGTTTTCTAATTTGAAAAATGGTAATAATACAAATACAAATGCTAATAGGGCTATTGAGTGGATGAAAGGAGATAATAAATGCAAAGGGTTTGGAATATTACCCAGAGTATGGCAAATGCTTACTAAATATTGGCTATTGTTATTATGGTGGAAGTGGTAGAGATCACATAAAATCATACACTTCATTGTCCACCAGGAAATTCTTTTTTACTACCTTACTAGAACCTATAATGAGAAGTAGTAAGAAATTGACTCAGAAGCAGAGAAAGCAAAGAGTTTGTCTGTGCAGATAATCAGGTAGAAATAACATATTCACAGAAGTCATTTGAATTGACCATGATACTAAATTTCAGAAAATGCAAATACACACATATTGAGAGGCAGGGTGTTATGAGTTCCTATGAAGACCTGAGTCACCTATCCATGATCTCAATATTAGTAACCATGCTTCTGTAAATAACAGAGGGAAAAAAAATCACTAGGGAATTTTATTCTCTCATATTGCCTGTTGTCTTTGATATAATGCCAACTTTTCTCTTAGGCTTTCTCTAATGACTCTGTGTACAACTATAATACCCCTCCCACCTCCTAGCATACCTTATCCTCTTAATGATTCAGTTTTTCACTGTACTCATCACCTTCGTACAGGCTGAATGTCTCCCCAAAATGTAGATTTTGAAACCCCACTCCCTGATGCGATGGTGTTAGAAGGTAGGACCTTTTAGAGATAATTAGGATTAGATGGGGTCGTAAGGGTGGATCCCTTATAAATAGGATTAGTGCCTTTATAATAGTCAGAGGGGAGCTTGCTTCCTCTCTTCCCTAGGACAGGTGGAGATACAAGAAGTTGGCTGTTTCCCACCTGAAAGGGGGCTCTTGCCAGAATCCAACCATGCTGGGACTCTGTACTTGAAATTCCAGCTTCCAGAACTGTGAAAAATAAATTTCTATTGTTTATTATCTACTCACTGTATTTTTGTTATAGTAGTCTGTGCTAAGACAACCTTCTCACACATAGAGTTTATTCATTTATTGTGTTTAATGTCTGGTTTCCCCTGCTTGAATGTTAGTTTCATTGCATTGAGATTTTTGATATTTTTTTCAAAGCTGTATCTCCAGCACTTAGAACAATTCTTAGTGCATAGTAGGCCCTCATGAATATTTGATGAATGAAGGAATAAGTCCAGTAATGGGAGAGATATGCTCCTGATTAATTCAGTGGCTAAAGAATATTATCAAAACTCAGGTCTCTTTGATCTCTCCAGTCTACCATCCTCAATACTGGCTTTATCCTAGAGTAACACCTTCTTTCCCTTGGTCTTCTAATATAAAAAATGTTAATAATACTTAAGCTCCTATAATGCTCTTACGTAGATTAGGAGAAAATAAGCAACCCCTTGTAAGAGCAGGAAAAGCTTCAGAGAGGACTCTCAGAAGATACCTCCTCATAACTCACTGCGTGAACTTGGCGACTTAAACTAATGAGTGTTAAGGATAAAGTAATTTCTTTAAATTAGAGAAATCAGAATCATTTCTCCCTAAAATGGAGAAGAGGATCACATTCCCCAAGGGGTAAATACTTGAATCGATGTGGTGGTCCACTGGCAAAGAAGAAAGTCTGAAAGGACAGATAGTGGGTGAGCAAATAATTCGGTTTTTCCCATTGTCAGCTCTCTACTTCTACGCACTACTGCAGTGAACTAGAGTAACACTAAAGCTTTTAAAACAATTTCGAATAATACTGTCTTTAAAGATAAGCAAAGAAAAAGGGAAAGTAGACCCACATTCAAATAGAATGAATGTGACCACTTCACCTGTGAGCAGATTTAGGGAACATTATTCAACAATGAAAAACAAACAAGGTGAGATTTATTTGCATCCTAGTCTCTGGATCCTACTTCACTTTCAGAAAGAGTTTAAGTGACAGTGACCTAAATAAGTCCATCTGTGAACTAACTCTATTCCAAGAATGCCCACTTAAATTTCAAAGTGTGTGTGATATGTTCATATTACAAAAGATGAGATGCCTTTTTATTTAACATAAACTGTCCATTTTTGTTGGTTCTTCAAGTGTTCAAGTGGCCAAGATAATTTTTTTAAAAAATAGTATTTTTATGGCTATGAGAAATGATGTGTTAAAATATTTTATTGGTTTAGATTCACTGTGGTAATCTTCTAGCTTTTTTTAAAGTTGGACGGCAGATGTGAAAAGAATGAGGTTTATAAAATGTCTTCTAAAAAATAAAACAGTACGATGAAGTATTTGCTCAAATATACAAATGAGAAATTGAATTTGGATTCTAAATGGTGGAACTTTAAAGAAACAATTCATTTTAAATGATGTGGCTTAAATGTAAAACTTTCAGCATCTGGTGATGATTATTTACTTTCTTATCCTTCATCTGTTAGTTGATTTTTATGTATTTTACCTTAAATATTGACATCTATAAAAGGAGAAAAGTAGTTGTCACAAGAATGATAAAATAAAATCAGGCCATTTTACCAAAACTGAATATTCTGACTCAACTCCCATAGTGGCCAGAATGAAAGTGATAAATGATTATGAATTTAACATTTTAACTTCCATAGGTGACTTAAAGTTATGTCAAAGTTATCACTTAAGGAAATATTGAGTTCTCTCCCAGTCAAGTGTGGCCTTCATATGCACCTGACCAGAGTCTGTAAGTGAAAGGTATTGCATAGAAACACAAACTCTCATATGTTATTTGGAATACTGCAATATCATCTACTTTTGATGCATTCAATGGCCAAATTGCAATAAGGCCTTCTCTGATGACTGTGTTGACAAGTACTTTACCAGTGCTCCATGCTGCCTCTTGAAGGCCAGTTGTCTGGCCTTTGTCTATTTGCCTTTTTCCATGGTACCTATGCACTGTATAATTTACTTACTAATTTATTCTATTTATTTACTAGAAGTTTAAGCTGAAATTAGACAGATGATTTGTCTCTGTTAGAGAACTATAGTGTTAACTCAAATTCAACAACAACAAAAATAATTAAGTGGTAAAGATAAAAAATATTTCCAGCATATTAAATTGGTCAATTTTTTGCAATACAAAGCCAGTAACATTTTTATTTTATTAGCATTGTGACTTATGTAATAGGCTCTGCAAACAAATCTGATAGTAGCAGATTTCCACATGATACACTATGTGTCCTGAGGATTTCCTGCTTGAAACATAGAGTACTTCTATTCACTGACCTACATAATGAGGAAATCAAGAAGCTAAAGGCAAATAAATTATCAAAATATGTAGAAGGCCAAGATTTAAGGACTTTCTTGGGCAATGAAAATGTGATAGACTTGTTTTCCCAGATGTGCTTCTGACATCACCCTCTTAGAATAGAAAACTCCAGCCTATAGTCAAATCAAAACTTACCTCTGAGTGGGAAGTTGTCAAACAGCCTCTCCCTAAAGAGCAGTCATCTTATGTGGCTATAATAACAATCACTAATTCTATACAGGTTTATGTTCAACATAATAAATGAAAGATAAAAACCGTAAGCATTCTGCCCATGATATAGGATGAATTGCCCTATTAAACAAGGAAATGTCACTGTCAAAAACCTGAGTCTGCAGATAACATAAAATTGTATTTCTTGCAAAGATTTATTGTAGACAGGAATGTACAAATCATGAGATTCTTAAAGAATTCACTTACATTTTGATTGAGAGCTCAAAGAAAAGTTGACAATGTGGCACTATTGCACATCTAAGTAAAATATATTGAGTGCATCGAATGCAAGGACATCCTCCATCCTTCAGGCATGGACTGCACTGGTAGTATCAAGATTGGAGTGTCTCATTCAACAGAATCTGAAAGCACATAATGCATTCACACTGACAGTTTAGGCTATTTAGTTCTATAAATGTAATAGAATTGTCTCGTTCTTGCTTGTTTTCAGTCATTCTATTTAAGAAACCATCTAACTTGGCATGCACTTCTTCAAGTACTGATTGACAAACAAAATGACAGTTAATTTTATCCAAACAAATATTGCTCTTATTCTTATAGCAAAACAACTAAGGTTGTAACATATTTTCTGGGATACTAATTGCCAACTTCACAGAGAAACTCTCCATAACAAAGGAGAAAAAAAAAGAAAGAGGAACCAATTTAAATCAGCTCTGTGTTCTGTGTGGTATCTAGATGTATTTTACTTTTAACAATAACAACAACAACAACAACAACAACAACAACAACAAACCACTTTGGGGCACCTGGGTGGCTCAGTCACTTAACCATCCAGCTTCAACTCCGGTCTTGTGGTTTGTGAGTTTGAGCCCCATGGCAGCCTCTGTTCTGACAGCTAGCTCAGAGCCTGGAGCCTGTTCCAGATTCTGTGTCTCCCAATCTTTATGCCCCTCCCCTGCTCAGATTCTATCTCTTTCTCTCTCTCAAAAATAAATTTTTAGAAAATCACTTTAAAAATTTAAAGAAGCACTTTAATTTGGTCTCTAAGTAACTCCATTTCAGCCTTCAATACAAAAGAGTCCATATGTTTGGAGAACCAACCATCAAGCAAGTTAACCATGACTTCAGTCATTTAAATGCATTCAGCCATTCAAAGTGAAATACAATTGTCCCACGACAATCAGATGGATAGGAATTGTTTTCTTCAGCTCACCAAATAGCGCTTATAGAGCTCAAAATCATGGATTCATACTAATATTTGAAATATAAGCATGCAATACCACCCTGAGAAAGTACTACTCCTTAAAAGTGTCACTGTCAACAGTGAATAAAATGGAGGAGAGCCAGACATAGATTATGTTGTAAAACAAGCACAAATGCTACCATTTGTGGGTGAGTTGTGAAGTAATCTCTCCAGATACAGTGACGATGATGATAGTCTTTGAAATGGCCACTGCAATCAAAGAAGGTACTAAGGTCTCGATCTTAATACATATTGGACTATCACTGGATATATTCAAGAATATTCTAGATGACCATTCAGGAGGTAATTAAAAAACTGACTGAAACATATTTAATGGCTGTGTATGAGGAATAAACAACTTCCAAAGTTTCTATCTCTTGAGAGACTACCATTTCATGACCATTTATCAATCATCTCCAACAACTGCCACCTAAATTTGAATATACTATTTTCTTCCCATCAAATTTGCAAAATAAAATGGCAAAATGGAGGAACTAAATACATAAGATCCTGGTTCATGAGAAACAAACATGTATATCTTTATTTCTTTGATAATTGTTTCAGTTCTCTTAAGCCAGCTTCTGTTTCTGAATTTCCTCTGTGATGTTTTGGTCACAGAGTCCGTTGATGACTCATCTCCTCATTCTTCTTGAAAAAAACAAAAGTGGTTTGTTGTGTATCAATTTTTTTCTCTATTTTCCTTATGCCTTTTTATTTAAAACATACTAAGCTTTCCTTCAATTAAAAAAAAAATTTTTTTTACCTGTTCAAGAATACCAGGTCTCCGGTTCTCCAAAAGTTCTCCCTTACAACCTATGGATTTTTTTTTTTTTTTACGTGATTTGCTTAAGAGATTCTGAACACTTTTCCTGAGGCCCTTTTATAATATATTTGAAGGACTCATGGAATATTAGAACTAGAGAGTAGAATTCAGCCCAAATAGCACACACATGAAAAACTCAATACCTATAAATTTTAAGTGGATTATTTCAGACAATATCTAGCAAAGGAAGAACTAGAATTCACACTTCTTCATCCCCAGTATAATACTTTTTGCAGGTCACAATATTCCCATGATTTAATACCAGCTGAACTTTTCAGAAATAACTACTTGATTAATGTATTCCTTACATCTATAATCTATCAGTTTGTATTAAATGCCAAAAATAGTTATTACTATGAACCAAAAAATTGTATATCTTGTATGTGTAAATCACTGCAATAGGGTTTAAGAGGTTTAAGAGGAGGGATATCTCTAATAAAACACTCTTTGAGCCACGATAAAATAGGTACCCAATACTTCAAGATAACCAATGAGGCAAAGTCAAAAGGCAATGCTTAATTGATTTACACCTTCAGTGACTCTTCATATTCAGAAGAGAAAGAAAACTTAGACTAGGGTGATCAGAATGAATTCCAGGGAGAAACGGTCTTGAAATAAGCATAAAGATATTTTTTTCTTGTTGCTAAATATAACAAAGAAACATAAAAATGCATAAAGTGAAAAGTTTTAAAACAATTATTCATGTAACCATCATCCTACCTGTCTCAGAATTAATCTCTACATTTATTCCTTGACCTCTTAGAGAAAACTTCTTTATTACATATGGTGGTAATCATATCCTTGGTTTGTTTTATAGGTTTGCTATTTAAGTATGCATACCTAAATATTATAGTTTAATTTTACCTAATTTTGAATTTTACAAAATTGGAAACTGGCAGTATGCATCCTTCTAAGTCTGGCTTCTTTTGCTTCACATTGTGGTTTTAATATTCACCCATGAGATCCATGGAACTTCCTCATTTACTTTCAGTGCTGTATTACAATGTATGATTATTTATTAATCCTTTCTTTCTTTGATATGTTTTTGAGTTGTTTCCAGATTTCTGACTCTTAGGAACAATGCTACTTTGAACATTTTTGGGTTTTAATCCTGGCCACATAATCACACTTAAGTATTTAATTGCTGGGTCATCATTTATGTGCATATTTAACCTTACAAGATAATGCCAACTTTTTTTTTTTTTTTTTTTTTAACCAAGTACCTCTATATATTGTTCTTCTTTACCTGCTGGGTAACTTTTTCTACAGTTCTACCTCCTTATTGATGTTCAGTATTGTCAGATTATTTAATTTTAAACAATCTGGTAAGTATGTAATGGTTTCCCATTGTGGTTTTCATTTATACTTTCCTTGACTGCTTAAATATTTTTTCATGTATTTATAGGTCATTTGGCCTCTTTTCTTTGTCAATGGCTCTTCAGGTATTTTGTCTGTACTTGAGTTGTCTGTCATTTTTTTCTTTATTTCTAGTTTTTTTTAATGTTTATTTTAAATTTATTTCTGAGAGAGAGAGGCAGTGTGAGCAGGGGGAGGATCAGAGAGAGAGAGAGACAAAGAATCCAAAGCAGGCTCCAGGCTCTGCGCTAGCTGTCAACACAGAGCCCGACACGGGGCTTGAACCCATGAACTGTGAGATCATGACCTGAGCTGAAGTCGGAGGCTTAACTAACTGAGCCACCCAGGTACCTCTTAGTTCTTTACATCGAGTAAAAATCAATACTTTTGGATATATGTATTACAGATACATGTTTTGCAGGATATATGTATTGCAGATACATAAAAACATATATGTTTTCCAGGACCTATGGACAGATTTTTCACTCCCTTGATGTAGTCTTTTGATAATGAGATAAACTTCTTTTTAATACGGTCTCATTTACCAATCCTTTCCATTCTAGTTAGAGTTTTTTGGAAACATAGAATTTTTATAGCCTACAGTGGGGGCATTTCAGTTTGGTAAATGGCATAGACACAGTCATGGATTTGGAATACTCAAGTTATGCTTCTGTAGAAAAGTAGTAGAAAAAAAAACCTGGGACTGGTCCTAAAGTCCTCAGATGTTAAGTTAAATGTCTGACTCTGTCCCTTAGTTCTTTGCCAATAGGAGGGCCATGGAAAAGCTCTGAGCAAAGAAGATCCATGATCAAAGGGATACTTTCAAGAGTCAAAACCTATAGTAGTAGAGTCATAGTTAGAAGGAAGAGACATTTGGGACAGGAAAACCAGCACACAGAGTTGGAAAAAGGCAGTAGACACAGAGCCTCTACCCTACAAACCAGCAACTGTACTACTAGGCATTTACCCAAAGAATACGAAAATACTGATTAGAAGGGGCATGTGCACCCTGATGTTTATATCAGCATTATCAACAATAGCCAAATTATGGAAAGAGCCCAAATACCCATTGATTGATGAATGGATAAAAATGTATGTCTCACATTGTTCACAGTGGCTAAAATGAACAACTTAGGAAATAACAGATGTTAGCAAGGATGAGGAGAAAGGGGAGCCCTCTTGCACTGGTGGTGGGAATGCAAACTGGTGCAGCCCCTCTGGAAAACAGTGTGGAGGTTCCTTAAAAAATTAACAATAGAACTCCCCTGTGACCCAGCAATAGCACTACTGGGAATTTAACCAAAGGATACAGGAGTGATGATGCACAAGGTCACAGGTGCCCCAATACTTGTTAGAAGCACTTTCGACAATAGCCAAATCATGGAAAGAGCCCAAATGTCCATTAACTGATGAATGGATCAAGATGTGGTTTATCAATACAACGGAATACTACTCGGCAATGAGAAAGAATGGAGTTCTGCCATTTGCAACAATATGCATGGAACTGGAGGGTATTCTACTCAGTGAAATAAGTCAGAGAAAGAGAGGTACCATATGTTTCCACTCATATGTGGAACTTGAGAAACTTAGCAGAAGACCATGGGGGAAGGGAAGGGAAAAAATAGTTTCAAACAGAGAGGGAGGCAAACCATAAGAGACTCTGAAATAGGGAGAACAAGCTGAGGGCTGATAAAGGGGTGAGGGGAGGGGGAAATGGGTGATGGGCATTGAGGAGGGCATTTGTTGGGATGAGCACTGGGTGTTGTATGTAAGTGATGAATCACGAGAATCTACCTTCAAAACCAAGAGCACGTTGAATATACACTGTACGTTAGCTAACTTGACAATAAATTGTAGATATAAAAAAATTTTTAATGTTGTGTGTACACACACACACACACACACACACACAATGGATTACTCATGCATTAAAAAGAATGAAATCTTACCGTTTGCAATGACGTGGATGAAGCCACAGAGTATTATACTAACAGAAGTAAATCAGTCAAAGAAAGACAAACACCATATGATTTCAGTCTTGTTTGGAATTTAAGAAACCAAGGAGATGAACATAAGGAAAGGGGAAAAAAAGAGAGGGAGGAACAAACTGTTCCCTGAGGGTTGATGGAGGGAAGTCGGNACATAAGGAAAGGGGAAAAAAAGAGAGGGAGGAACAGGGGGGGGGGGGGGGGGGGGGGGGGGGGGGGGGGGGGGGGGGAGATGGGCTAGATGGGCAATGGGTACTAAAGAGGGCACTTGTGATGAGCACTGGGTGTTACATATAAGTAATGAAATAAGTAATGAATCCCTAAATTCTACTAATTAGTATCACACTAATTTAACTAACTAGAATTTAAATAAAATTTTCAAAAAAAAAAACAAACCCGACATAGGCAGCTTGGATAGAACTCTTAAGTCTTATTAAGTAGGACAAAGCAACTGGAAATTAAATGTTTTAAGTAATTTACACTTAAAAGCAAAATTATTTGATCCATAGCTATGAGGTCTAGAAAGTTTAGGTCTAATCACGTGTGATATTTGATCTAGATAGATGCAGTGAAGAAAGAAAGAAAACCATAAGCAAACATACAAAGGCATAAACAAATGAGATCACTTATGAGTCAAGAAGACAGATGGCGTAAAGTCCAAGAGGAAATCAGATTAGATAACGATGCTGAAGCCAAAGATGGAGAGAATCCAGAGTTTTAATATGATAGATAAAGTTATGTTGTGGTAAAAAAAAAAAAAAAATTCTGAAATTCCAGGGGCTTAACATAACAACGTTTCTTTAGTGCTCATATAAAATATGCTGCAGGTGCATGAGACACCCCAGGGCAACCCTTTATGCAATAATTCATCCTTGTTGTCTGCTTTGATCTTGCAGTGCTACCATCGGAACAAGAGGACTCTTCAGCAATTCTCTCACGGAAGGAAGACAGCACTGGAGGGTCTCATCCCCACAATGGAATGCTATGGCTCAACAATGACACACCCAATCAGTCTTGCTATCTGCAAGAGGACAAAAGGTGTCATCCTATTATATGCACAAAGAGAAGAATCATGGGTGGTAACTAGAGGAGGATTTAGATTTCACAGGACAGACCACAGGGAGCCATCCACAACCTAGACAAGGGCGCAATCACATGAAGCCACGCTTCCACCGAGGGCCTGTCAAATGCCTCGGACACTCCAACACGGCCTCTGGTTTAATCCTCACAATAATCCTATGACTGAAACATTACATCTTAACAAATAACGGAGCTAAGGATCAGAAAAACTGGGGAATATACCTGAGATCACAGAGCCAGTAAATGAGAGCACTGGGATTTCATCTGCCTTTCCAGTTCGAAGTCTGTGTTCTTTCCACCACAATATCCTGTTACTTCCAAACACAGATTCATTGATAGGAGCGTAAGGAAGGATAAAGGATATTTCAAGGAAGGTTTGGAAATAATCTGCATATAATGTGATAAATCTTTAGTAAAGTTATGAAGAGGGGACAAAGAATATTCACATATATGACTGCTTAGGGAAAACATTCTTAAAGATTAATATCTGAATGAACAGGGAAGGAAATAGTGATAAAGAAGTAGTGACAACATAAAGATTAATTCCTTTTTCTAACCAATCTTCTTAGGACAGTGGTGGCACCCTATAAAATGAAATAGAGGCAGGAAAAAAAGTATATGTTTGTAGAAAAAAAATCATCAGTTTGGTTTCAGATATTCGAGGGAAATGAAACATCTAAGCATAAATAAGGGTATGAATCCGGGTTTTCAGACACAGATTGTGAAGGTATCAATTTGAGCTTTTCTTTATAACAGCATCTGGATAAATAAATTACTTTTTCAACATACAATGGGATGATGTGTAAAAGTTACTATAATTACAGGCATATAAGGTAGTTTTTAATTTTGCCAAAATATTCCTTATGTGTAAAAGTACTTTCCTAAGATCTTGAAATGAAGTCTATCACTTCCCAGCTGAAAAGCCTCTATGCCTCCAAGGGTCTACAGAAAAAAATTCAAACTTTTTAATACGGCATTTAACCTTCTAAAACCTAGTCATTCTACCTTGCCTTTCTCACACCTCAGCTGGTCACACTACCTTCCTCTCAGGCTGAATGTGTCATGCATCAAATGAAGGAGTTATCTGTGATTCTTTCTTTTTCCTATAATGATAAAACACAAAGTTAGTAATAATACTAATTACTTGTGTATTTTATATTTTTTAAAAATGTTGGTTTGCTTATTTATTTGTTTGTTTGTTTATTTATTGTAGAGAGAGAGAACTGGGGAGGAACAGAGAGAGAGGGAGAGAGAGAATCCCAAGCAGGCTCCATCCCACAACCATGGGATCATGACCTGAGCTGAAATCAAGAGTCAGACGCTTAACCAACTGAGCCTTCCAGGTGCCCCTTGTGTATTTTATCTTAATGGTTATAAACTATAAGCTGTAAATTATAAATACAATATAAATATTTACTATAGGAAAAATCCAAATTTATGTTACGTGACTATACAGATTTAGGTAACAGTGACTCATTCAACCTGGGCATTTGTGTTGTATATGTGAACTGGCATCACCCTCCCAGCCCCTAGGTCAAGAGCAAAGAGAGTCAATTACTTTATTATGATTAACTTCTGTTAATCAGAAGTTTTTAATCAACTGGAACATCTTCTGTGATGTGGAAAATTTATGGACTGTCTTATTGCAAGACCATATTTCTTTTGTGTGCTTATTCTAAAAAGCAATTTTTCTGTTCCTTATAGGCATACCCATAAACCTTTTGGAACTGGCATACAGAGTGATAGTTTTACTTTTTTGTTGTTGACAGATGGAAAGAGTTTCCTCTTTGCCCAAGAATGCAGTTGGTTCTATAATTGATAGTCAATTTGAAAGGTAAGTGAATTATTATGTCTTTTTTGCTAATTTTTCTAGAATTTTAATGACTCAGTACTAATGAGTGATCTGTTTCAAACTGGTCTTCTTCAGGTGATAATATTCCAGTGGCCCCTAGGTGGTTCAGTTGGTTAAGCGTCCAACTTTGGCTCAGGTCATGATCTTCGGTTTGTGAGTTCAAGCCCCGCATCTGGCTCTGTGCTGACAGCTCCAGTTGTATTTATTTGTTTTCTAAGACAAGTAATAAAACTGCTAAGCTTCCATTCTTCCATCTTGAATATTCACAGAGCCACACTCTTGGATGTCTGATAGAAGTTTTAAACTCCACTTAATAGATGGTTCGAATTTCAGATGTTTCGTCTGAAACCCATCCCAACTTGCCTAAGGAATGACAGCACCATCCTACAGTTGCTCAGGCCAAAAACCTTACTGCTGTCCTGACTTTGGGTTTTATTGTAGCTCCACATCCAGTCTATCAGGAAATCCTGTGGCCTGTATCTTCAAAATAGACCCACAATTTGACCTTTTTAGATCTGGGCCATATTTTGGCTTTTAAGAAGTCTTGCTTTCATCCTGTCTCCCTCACACCCTGCTCTAAAACTAGAAGCCAAAGTAATCCTTGCAAACTATAAACCTAAGTGAGATCTGTTGTGCCTCAGTGCCTGTGCTGGCTCTCCATTTTACTCCAAGCAAAGCCCAAGGACCTATCCCTGACTTACACAATCTAGCCTCTGGTTTCCTCTCTCAACACTGTCTCCTACTTTCTTCCCTCCACTCACTCTGCTCTGACCTCATGTGCCTCCTGGCTGCTAATGAACTTGACAGGCACGGTTTCCATTAGGACCTCTGTACTAACCGCTCCCTCTGCCTGGAATGTTCTTTCTGAAAAAAAAAAAAAAAAAAAAAACACACAACATATTGCTTATAAGGGTTATATAAGTATAGGCAAGTATAAGTGTTTCATTAACTATGGGGTGCTAAATAAATCTAAGATTCTTTACTATTATTATTTTCATAATAAATATCTGTTGGCATTATTCCTCATGTCTTTAGAAGGGATTTGATTTAACTGTGCATTGGAATCTAACTAAAATAGTACTTGTAATACTAGCTTTCATTATAGCGCTGGTGAAAGCAGTCTTTGAGACACTAATCTTTTAGGTATGTGCTATTTCTCTTAGTGAGATAAAAATCGCCATTTGTTTAGCTTTCAGTATAAGCCAGACCCTGGATTTAAGATGCAGTATCCCATCGAACCCTCACCTCAACTCTGTGAGATGGGAAATATTGCTTCCCAATTTAACCCTGAGGCCACCGAGTCCAGAAAGATTAAATAACATAATTAAACCCGTAGTCAGTACACATGCGAGTACTCACATCTAGGACTATGTGAATCCAAAGATTTACATGTCCTCCTTCTAGTTCACATCAGAACTGAAAAAGCATTTCTATGGATTTATACACTTTTATCTGATTTATAGTGCTCTTGAAAGTACTTGAACTATTTTGGATGCCAAAGGAGTTTAAAGATGGAACAAACTGATTCTATGCTATAAATGCAATGGCTACCCTGTTTCCATTTAGCAGTCAAGCAAACATGGAAAATTCCTGATCCATAGTACAACAACTAAAAACAATGTGCCAAAGTAAATTAAGAGTGCAATAATGTAAAAGAAGGAAACATCAAACAGGTTTGAGAGGATCAGAAAGAGTTCATTTAAGGGTAAGGAATTCTAGAATGCTATAAAAAAACCAAAACACAAGATGACCAGGTAACTTTTTTTTATTGTAAGAAATGAGCTCTGATGAACTTGGGCCATGGGCTGGCTAATCCAAGCATATGGATCATCTAAAGCAGATCCACGCTGATGTGTTTCTGGTTACCAAGCAAACAAATGGCCACATTGCAGTTCAGCAGAGGAGCTTTCCCCCATTCCTTCTCTTTGCCTGGCACGTGAAAAGACGAGTGGCTTTCGAGCCAAATGGGAGATACAAATGTGTAGTAATGCCATCTGTGCTTTTCTATTTCTGGTCAAGAGAAGGCATATGCTGATTGAGAAGATACCAACAGATACAGCTGTAAATAGTTACCCTAATTAGTGTGTGTTAGGACCAAAGAATAAAAATTGTCATCTGGCACAAGGGCTGAGATGCTTTCAGATGAGGAAATGAGTTCTAAGTCTATTACCTCTTGCTGGGAAACACTGTTGACCAGTACCCAATAACAAACATATCTATTCTGCTTGTTTGAAGGCTTTTAGGAATCATTAACTCAAAACACTTTTATAATTGATTCGCATCTGCAAACCATAAGGTAGCTGACACATAATGGTTATAAAGAAAGAATGAGCAAGTGACAAACTGAGAGAGTATACCTTAAGAAACTGGACATTATTAATATAATGCACATCTTGTCCTTTGGAAGGCCAGGGAAAATACACTTCTCGATTCCCCAAATATATGTAAGTCTTTGCTAAAGTGTTTTCATTTAAAAAAAAATTTCTAATGAGAGTCAAACATTAAAAAATAATTATAATCATGGCTGTTTTCCTCCACAGAGATGAAAAAAGATGTTCATACAGCTAGAGGGGGAAAAAAAGACTAAATGATTAAAGCATTTAAAAGTTCTTACATTTTGATGAGAAAATATTTAACCTCTTTTGGCCATGAGAACTCTGTGTTTTCTCTTTTTTATACCAACAATCTAGGAACTATCATTTGACAAAATAAAAAAGTTACCTTAGTCTAGATTCCACATGTACAGTTGAAATCTTCCACTCATTTCTTTCTTCAGCAAATAGTTAAGAAGGACCTACTATGTACTCGGCACTAGCCTAGTCACTGGGGACACACCAATGAATAGGACAAAAAAAGCCTCTGATCTCCAGGTGCTTACATTTTAGTAGAGGGAGGAAAACTCATAAATGGAAAAGATTTTATGCAAGGATTTTATACAGTAAGAGGAAACCAAGAAAATATGTATGGAGACTGTCTTAAGGGAGGAAGAGTCTATGTATTGTTCAGGGTGGGCTGGGTTTTCTGTACTAACTCCAAAGTCCAAATGGCTTGGGGGGTTGGCGGGGAAGGATTTCTTTTCCCTTCAAGATGCATGTGCACCATGGTTCAGTGAGTGACTCTGTTCCATGTCCTCTTTCAGAGATGCAGGATGGGGGAAGCCTTATTGTTGATTCTCACCAATGACAGTGATATGGGTAAGGACACGTGGCAAATTGTATTCCAATGTCTAGAGGCTTTCACCTAGTAGTGTCAGGCCATATGCTCTCACATTTCATTGACCAAAGCAAGTCACGCGCTCATGACTAATGTTAAGGAAGAAGGAAACCGCAATCTTACTGCATGCCCGGCAGGAGGAGAATTAGGAATATTGGTCAAAGGCAATAATGATTATCGCAGTCTATTTTAATTGGCCTTATGGCAGAATGCTTCTCTAAAATAACAGCTTTTAAATGAAAACCTGAATGATGAGAAGTGAGTCATAAATAGATCAACAAACATTTCAGTCCAACATTTCAGGAGGCGTCAATTTTGGTGTATTGGAGGAAAAGAGAATCAGGAGGCTGAGGCTAGAGCACAGTTCGTTGGTAACATGAAGAAGACTAGAAGGTATGAAGATTGGGATCAGAGAAGCAAGCAAGGACCACATCAGAGAAGTTTATAGGTAGTAACAACACATGTATATTTATTTTACATGTAATCAAAGTCCATTTATAATTTGATAAAACTAAAGAAATCAAATATAATTTTTTTTACAAATAGTTTATTGTCAAATTAGTTTCCACATAACACCCAGTGCACATCCCCAAAAGTGCCCTGCTCCATTCCCATCCTTCCCCACATCCATCAGTTCTCAGTTTTTGTCAGCATTCAAGAGTCTCACATGCTTTGCCTCTCTCCCTTTCCCCCACCATTTCCCACCTTCTTCTCCCCCATGGTCCTCTGTTAAGTTCCTCCTAATCCTCCTATACATGCAAACATGTGATATTTGTCCTTCTCTGCCTGACTTATTTCACTCAGCATAACACCCTCAAGGTCCATCCATGTTGCTACACATGGCCAGATTTCATTGTTTCTCATTGCCATGTAGTATTCCATGGTATAGATAAACCACATCTTCTTGATCCATTCATCTGTTGATGGACACTTAGGCTCTTTCCATGTTTTAGCTATTGTGGAGAGTGCTGCTATGAACATTGGGGTACATGTGCTCCTATGCCTCAGCATTTCTGTATCCCTTGGGTAAATTCCTAGCAGTGCTATTGCTGGGTCATAAGGGAGTTCTATTGTTAGTTTCCTGAGGAACCTCCACACTGTTTTCCAGAGGGGCTGTACCAGTTTACATTCCCACCAACAGTGTAGGAGGGTGCCCGTTTCTCCACATCCTCGCCAGCATCTAGAGTTCTCTGATTTGCTCATTTTAGCCACTCTGACTGGCGTGAGGTGGTATCTCAGTGTGGTTTTGATTTGTATTTCCCTGATGAGGAGGGATGCTGAGCATCGTTTCATGTGTCTGTTGGCCATCTGGATGTCCTCTTTGGAGAAGTGTCTGTTCATGTCTTCTGCCCATTTCTTCACTGGGTTGTTTGTTTTTCGGGCGTGTAGTTTGGTGAGTTCCTTATAGATTCTGGATATTAACCCTTTATCTGATATGTCATTTGCAACTATCTTTTCCCATTCCGTTGGTTGCCTATTAATTTTCTGGGTTGTTTCCTTGGCTGTGCAGAAGCTTTTAATCTTGATGAGGTCCCAACAGTTTATTTTTGCTCTTGATTCCCTTGCTTTTGGGGATGTGTCAAGTAAGAAGTTGCTGCGGTGGAGGTCAAGGAGGTTGTTTCCTGCTTTCTCCTCTAGGGTGTTGATAGTTTCCTGTCTCACGTTCAGGTCCTTTATCCATTTTGAGTTGATTTTTGTGCATGGTGTGAGAAAATGATCTAGTTTCATTCTTCTGCATGTTGCTGTCCAGTTCTCCCAACACCATCTGTTAAAAAGGCTGTCTTTTTTCCATTGGATATTCTTTCCTGCTTTGTCAAAGATCAGTTGGCTGTATACTTTTGGGTCCACTTCTGAGTTCTCAATTCTGTTCCATTGGTCTATGTGTCTGTTTTTGTGCCAATACCATACTGTCTTGAGGATGACAGCTTTGTAGTAGAGGCTGAAGTCTGGGATGGTGATACCTCCCGTTTTGGTTTTATTTTTCAGTATTACTTTGGCTATTCGGGGTCTTTTGTGGTTCCATACAAATTTTTGGATAGTTTGTTCTAGTTTTGAGAAGTATGCTGGTGCAATTTTGATTGGAATTGCATTGAATGTGTAGAGTGCTTTAGGTAGTAATGACATCTTAACTATATTTATTCTTCCTATCCATGAGCATGGAATGTTTTTCCATTTCTTTGTGTCTTCTTCAATTTCCTTCATAAGTTTTCTATAGTTTTCATCATACAGATCTCTTGTATCCTTGGTTAGGTTTATTCCGAGGTATTTTATGGTTTTTTGTGCAATTGTGAATGGGATCAGTTTCTTGATTTCTCTTTCTGTTGCTTCATTATTGGTGTATAAAAATGCAACCGATTTCTGTACGTTGATTTTGTACCCTGCAACTTGGCTGAATTCTTGGATCAGTTCTAGTAGGCTTCTGGTGGAGTCTGTCGGGTTTTCTATGTAGAGTATCATGTCATCTGCGAAGAGTGAAAGTTTGACTTCCTCTTTGCCAATTCTGATGCCTTTGATTTCCTTTTGTTGTCTGATGGCTGATGCTAGGACTTCCAGCACTATGTTAAACAACAGTGGTGAGAGTGGACATCCCTGTCGTGTTCCTGATCTCAGGGGGAAAGCTCTCAGTTTTTCCCCGTTGAGGATGATGTTAGCTGAAGGCTTCTCATAGATGGCTTTGATGATGTTTAAGTAGGTTCCTTCTATCCCAACTTTCTCGAGAGTCTTTATTAAGAAGGGATGCTGTATTTTGTCAAATGCTTTTTCTGCATCTATTGACAGGATCATATGGTTTTTATCTTTTCTTTTATTGATATGATGGATCACATTGATTGATTTGCGAATGTTGAACCAGCCCTGTAACCCAGGAATGAATCCCACTTGATCTTGGTGGATGATTCTTTTGATATGCTGCTGGATTCGATTTGCAAGGATCTTGTTGAGAATTTTTGCATCCGTATTCATCAAGGATATTGGCCTATAGTTCTCTTTTTTTGCTGGATCTCTGTCTGGCTTGGGAATCAGAGTGATGCTGGCTTCATAAAATGAGTCCGGGAGTTTTCCTTCGACTTCTATTTTTTGGAATAGCTTGAGAAGAATTGGGATTAATTCTGTTTTAAATGTCTGGTAGAATTCCCCAGGGAAACCATCAGGTCCAGGGCTCTTATTTGTTGGGAGATTTTTGATCACTGATTCGATTTCTTCACTCGTTATGGGTCTGTTCAGGTTTTCTATTTCTTCCCGTGTGAATTTTGGTAGTGAGTGTGTGTTTAGGAATTTGTCCATTTCTTCTAAGTTGTCCAATTTGTTGGCATATAATTTTTCATAGTATTCCCTGATAATTGCTTGTATTTCTGAGGGGTTGGTTGTAATAAGTCCATTTTCATTCATAATTTTGTCTATTTGGGTGCTCTCTCTTTTCTTTTTGATAAGCCTGGCTAGAGGTTTGTCAATTTTGTTTACTTTTTCAAAAAACCAACTCTTGGTTTCATTGATCTGTTCAATTGTTTCTTTGGTCTCTATGTTGTTTATTTCTGCTCTAATTTTTACTATTTCTCTTCTTCTACTGGGTTTAGGGCGTTCTTGTTGCTCTGCCTCTAGCTCCTTTAGGTGAGCTGTTAGATTTTGGACTTGTGCTTTTTCTAATCTCTTGAAATAGGCCTGGAGAGCAATGTACTTTCCTCTTAGGACTGCCTTGGCCGCATCCCATAGATTTTGAATTGTTGTGTTTTCATTTTCATTTGTTTCCATATATTTTTTAATTTCCTCTCTAATTGCCTGATTGGCCCATTCATTCTTTAGAAGGGTGTTCTTTAACCTCCATGTTTTTGGCGGTTTTCCAGACTTCTTCCTGTAATTGATTTCAAGTTTCAAAGCATTGTGATCTGACAGTGTGCATGGTATGATCTCTATTCTTTTATATTTATTGAGGGCTGCTTTATGTCCCAGTATGTGATCTATCTTGGAGAATGTGCCATGCGCACTTGAGAAGAAAGTAAATTCCCTGGCCTCAGGATGTAAAGTTCTAAATATATCCGTCAGATCCATCTGGTCCAATGTGTCTTTCAAGTCCATTATTTCTTTAGTGATTTTCTGTCTGGTTGACCTATCCATTGCTGTAAGCGGAGTATTAAAGTCCCCTGCTATTAGCACATTCTTATCTATAAGCTTGTTTCTGTTTGTGATTAATTGTTTTAGATATTTAGGTGCTCCCATATTCGGTGCGTAGACATTTATGATTGTTAGTTCTTCCTGATGGATGGACCCTGTAATTATTATGTAGTGCCCTTCTTCATCTCTTGTGATTGTCTTTAATTTAAAGTCCAGTTTGTCTGATATAAGTATCGCTACTCCGGCTTTCTTTTGATTTCCTGTAGCATGATATATATTTCTCCATCCCCTTACTTTTAATCTGAAGGTATCTTCCCGTCTAAAATGAGTTTCTTGTAGACAGCATATTGATGGATTTTGTTTTTTAATCCATTCTGCTACCCTATGTCTTTTGATTGGAGCATTCAGCCCATTTACATTCAGTGTTATTATTGAAATATGTGGGTTTAGAGTCTTTGTATCTTTTGTAGGGTTCATGTTTGTGGTGGTGTCTCTGGTATCTTTGTTCCTTGCAACCTTTCCTTCAGAGCATCCCCCTCAGGATTTCTTGTAGGGCTGGCTTCGTGGTGACAAATTCTTTCAATTTCTGTTTATTTGGAAAGGTTTTTATCTCTCCTTCTATTTTGAATGACAGGCTTGCTGGATAGAGGATTCTTGGCTGCATATTTTTACTGTTCATCACATTGAAGATTTCCTGCCATTCCTTTCTAGCCTGCCAAGTTTCAGTAGATAGGTCTGTCACCACTCTGATAGGTTTCCCTTTGTATGTTAGGGCCCTTTTCTCCCTAGCTGCTTTCAAAATTCTCTCTTTGTCCTTGTATTTGGCCATTTTTACTATGATATGTCGTGCAGAAGATCGATTCAAGTTACGTCTGAGGGGAGTCCTCTGAGCCTCTTGTATTTCCACATTTACTTCCTTCCCCAGGTCGGGGAAGTTCTCTGCTATAATTTGTTCCAGGACTCCTTCAGCACCTTTCCCTCTCTCTTCCTCTTCTGGGATTCCTATGATACGGATATTGTTGCGTTTGACCGTATCGCTGAGCTCTCGAATTCTTCTTTCCTGTTCCTGGATCAGTTTGTCTCTTTTTTTGTCAGCTTCTTGTTTTTCTATAATGGTGTCTTCTAAATCACTTATTCTCCTTTCTGCCTCTTCAATCCGTGCATTGGAGGCCTCTAATTTATTATGGATCTCATTGATCGCATTTTTTAATTCTTCATGCCTATTTTTATTTTCCATTCTGTCTGTAGCCATAGTTTCTTTGATGTCCCCTATGTTTTTTTTCAAGCCCAGCTATTAATTTTACCATTATTATTCTAAAATCTTGTTCAGTGATGCTGCTGATATCTGTTTTGAGCAGTTCATTAGCTGTCATTTCTTCTTGGAGTTTCTTTGGAGGAGAGCTCTTTCGTTTCGTCATTTGAGTTAGCTTTCCGGCTCTTGTTGGTTTTAAAGAACTGTTATCTCTCTGTATCTATGAAAGCTGCTATATCCAAGAAGACTCTTTGACTGTCCAGGGCCTATCCTTTCAGAGAGTGTTTTTTGAATGGTATCTCTTGGTCTCTCTTGTTGGGACCTTGGTTATTTTATTTTCCTATTCGTAGTGATATTTGGGACTCTCCACCCTGTGTACTCTGGCTTGTTTCTTGAGGTAGCCCTGGAAAAGAAAACAGACAGACACACAGGGAGCAGGAGCACACAAACGCACAGGCTAATTCAACTAGCATGCAAAGCAAGAGGGAAAACGAAAAAGTTAAGAGAAAAGACGGAGGAGGGAAGGCGAATAATAGAGAGTATAAAATACATAAAAGGGTCAAAAAGGAGAAAAGAAAAGGAAAAAAGAAGAAAACCGATGGACAAAGAACAGTTTAAAGCATATAACCGGATTTCTCAGTTACAGTTAAATAGCCGTGTGTATGCAGTGCTGGTTGAAGAGCATAGAGAAGGAGAGAGAAGACAGGGCGGGATGAGGCACAATTGGAAATAGAATGAACGGGCAGAAGGGATACGAAGCTTTTTTCAAAGAGGTAAAGGGTAGAATATGGTTGGATAGGTGAGAAAAGAATGCTGGTATTTTCCAGAGAAACTATATAGTCTAATTACTCCTGAGAGAAAGAGATGAAAATGTCAGTAGGTGTAGGATTTACATCTACAGAATGGACTAAATTTGATTGTTTAAGTACGCCGGTGACCAGAGGTAATCAGGTCAGTGTTCTGCGGAAAAAAGAAAAAAAAAACCCAAAAACAAAAACAAACAAAAAAAACACAAAAAAACAAAAAAAGAGAAACAACACACAAAAAAAAAGGTGGGGGGGAAGGGAGGAGGGCAGCTCTCAAGCAGGGATGGGCGTGGTGTGATCCAATGAGTCAGGCGGCAGTTCTGCCTGGAGGTTGTAGGGAGGAGAGTGGCTGAGCGCCACCTCGCTTTTATAGGCGTGTAAACTTCCTGTGCCAGGGGCTCAGGCAAAGTTTGTTGCGCTTTTCAACCCAGGCCAGTCCCAGCCTCCAAATCCCAGGCCAAGCACCCGCTGAAATTGCCTCAGGCGATCCCCTGGCTTTCGCCTCAGGGCGATTCCAATCTTCCAGGCTAGCTCTGGGGGTGGAGCCTGAAGCCTCTGCTCCCTTCTCCGGATGGGGCTGGGGGGCCTGGGCGGGGCGGGGGGCTTTGTCTGCCGGTGCGCTGAGCCCGCTGGGGTGAGGAAATCAAGTTCCCTCTGTGTCTCAATCACCCAAAACACGAGTTTCCCTCTGTGTCTCAATCACCCAAAACACGAACTCGAGGTCACATCTGCCAGTTTTAGCGCCTTGCCTTCCCTCTAGAGCTCCGGCCAGCTCGGAGCACGGCCTCCGGTGCCCGCGCGCCTCCTCAGGGGTCCAGGCCCGCCTCGAGGGTAATGGCTGCAGGCGCGACCTCTCCCAGCCAGCCAGGCACCAGCACAAGGAAGCAAATCGTGAGCGCAGCCCCTCCTGGGCGACTTGGAGCGTGGAGGGGCCTGACGCGCAGGTATTTTGTGCGCAAAGATTTTCTACGCCCCCCTCGAGCGGAGGTTTTTCCCCCAAGGGGAGGTTTTTTTGTTTCGGACTCTCTTTTTCCCCTCTCCCTCCCCACGGGGGGTGGGCCCATCTCTCCAGTCTCCAATCCAGGCCTGATTTTTACTTCCCCAGTTCGCACTCAAGTTAGAAGTCTTTCTCAGTGGAGTCTGCGTCCTTTCTCTCCCAATCTCTTGGGTGTGGTATGGTTTCTGATGGCTTCAGATCTTTTCCGTGTGATGCCTGGGCGACAGTGCGGGTACGGAACTCCCTACTTCTCCGCCATCTTGCCCCTCCTCCTCTCAAATATAAATTTTTAATCCACAAAAGGACGCACATGGTTATATATTCTTTTGACCTCTTCATATTATGGTACTACTATTTTTTTCCTACGAATTAACCAAAGTCATTGTACTGTATAATAATAATGTATAAAATGTGTTAAAGGTGTCATTTTTACGTGCTGCATTACCATGTCTTTGGCAATTGTGAAAGAAATCCAAAGTGCATGGGGCTGCTGGCCTTGATCATTATAATGATAGACTTGGAAGTTCATACCTTTACATGTTCATCAGATGAGGGCCAAAGAACTAACATTTATCATAGTCCTAGAGCAAAGAGATCTAATAAATCCTTGGACTTAGCCTACCCAGAAAACTCTTCCCACAACAGTGATTAAGAGGGCTAGCTGGATGCCTTTAACAGGCTTTGAGCTTTGTTCTAATTATATTACAGTTAATTGACTATTCCAGAGAATGTGTAATTCATGGTCATTATTATCAATATTTACTGAAGTTTTCCCTCTAGACTTTCAAGGGAATGATGATGTACTCTCCCAGAAAATAGAAAAAAGACTAATTTTATTTTTTTCTCCACATCTCATACACAGCTATATCTAGATTTTCTGTACTACTGCTATATCCCTCTTAGAAAAGACATAAGAAAAATAAAAAAGTATTATTTTTTAAGAGAGGCATATGGCTATCCATTCTATATTTAATCACGTTCAAAGAAAAGCATCCACACAAAGGACATAAACAGGTAAAGGTCAGTAATGTAAATGAGTGGAGTAGGCTAAGTAGGGAGTTGGCAAACTAGAGATGGCAAGCCCATCAGTACAAGGCAGCCTAATGCAGCCTTGGCTTGTTGTTTTCATGTGGGAAGGCAGCTAGTGTTACTGGATTTTCCATTTTTTTAAGATAAACTAGAAATACAGATTTTCACGTAAAATATTTAGACTTTTAAAGGCCAGCAGCTGATGAATATTTTTTTTAATATTATGACCCAAACAAAATATTTATAAAGTGTGAAATCAGCCTGAGACCTCTAGTTTAAGACCACTTGCTGTAATGTGGTAAGGTAACCTTCACCTATTCCAGAGTCTTCTCTCAAAGAATGCAGGTGGAATGGATTCCAGCCTGTGTTTCAGTCATAAAGACATGTGACTCAGGAAGGACCCTAAACCAGATGATCAGGGAGGCAATATAAAATATCAGAAAAAGTTTAAGTTTGGAGTCAGATAGATGTTTAAATTCTAGACTTGACATTTAGTTTGTATAATTTCTCTGAGATTGAGTTTTCTCATCCATAGTTTGAGCCCTGTACCATCTGCGAAGATTAAGTATGAGAAAACAAGTATAAAATAACTACAACATGTGAAAGTTACAAACATGACAGAAACCAGTTAGTTTCTTGCCTCCTATGAAAGCTGAAGGACAAATGAAAACTCTAAGAATTGGATGTAATTCGTCTTCAGCCTTCCTATAAAGTGACAATATTGTTGGGATGATGCATACTATACTGATTTTTTTTAAACTACTCTTACTGAAGGACATAAAAGGCCTAAAGGGAGGCATTCTAGGCTGGCTATGGAAGCTCAGCTTCATGATCGCTCAGGCATACAGGCTCTTAACAGCCACCATTCTGCCAGGGTGGGAGTATGACACTTGTCCACAAAGTTGAAGACAGCAGCATCTGCATTCCAGAGAGCAGGATAGAGGAGAGGCAAAGAGAGGAGGGGCAAAAGGAGTCCCTTAGTGGTTTTTTAAGGACGATTCCACCAAAATGGCATAGGATAATCAGCTTACAGGTAATTGGCCAAAACCTAGACACGTGACATTTTGCTGCAAGGAAGTCTGGGAATATGTAGTCTTCATTCTAAGAGGCCTTATGCTAGGCTGAAATTTGTCACCATGAACAAAGGAAAGATGAACGTTGGTGAGGGTTAGGAGGCATAGTTGTAGTTTGTGCTTCAGAGGCCTTTTAACCTAAGGAGAGTGAAGGGATAACTTCACATTATTTTCTTTTTTATCTTGCTGGCTATCCTCACTACAAACAAAACAATTGTCTACTCTGCCTTTCTGGTCTATCACTTTCATTCTTTTGGAATATAAAAATGGAAAGGACTACTGGACATGGGTACCTGTGTTTAAATGCATTTCCCCAACTTTATTGTCCATCTTCTCTTCCTTGTGGGTGTGCCTTGTTAGTTTCAATAATATATTAAGATGTATAGTTAATGGAAAAACTTTTTCCATTTTCTTTGAAACAATTTGTTTTAAAAGAAGCATTGCTAGTTTTATCAGGTTTGATGTGTTCTAAAATTTCCAAGTGCGTGAAAGTAATAGGAGAATCCCAGAGCACCAGCCATTGCTTTCCTCACATAACTGACTAGTTTATCAATCACAGATGTTTAGATTAAGAAGCAAAGTATCTGACACAACATAGGAATTGGATACATGTGTGATGGACGAGGGTAAAGAGGGGAGGAGAGGAGGAGAGAAAACAGAAATAAAAGATGACAGAGAAAACACAGGAAAGGAAAGAAGGCATCTAACAAAAAGATTTCTTCTTTGACTCTCCTAAAATCCAAGAGAGCGGGAATTCATTCTCCATCATGAAGAAGGAATTCAATGGCTAGTTACTGCCAAGCTCTTCCTCAGATGGAGCTAAAATCTACATCCATGTAATTCCCTTGTGCACGTGTCCTGTACTGCCTTTTCCAGAATCAGAAGCTTAATTTCCATATCAGGATATATTCATTTTAGGCAAGTGCTTTGTAACCAGAATAAAGATCATTTCATTGATATGTACCTGGTTTTTAAGTGGTGATAATGTTTGTGCCTTTTATCAATAGAGAAATAATGTTCACAAGTTGCTGAGCAAGGCTCAAAGGACAAAAATGGGTCATATTTTGAGGAGGTCCCTACCTTCTCGGAACTCAGATTGTAGGCGAAGAGATAAGTTACAAAAACATAACACTGTGTTAGTGTATGCAAAGATCTAAAAAAGAAAGCAAATAAAAATAACCTAATTTTAGTTAAGGGGCTCATAAAGTTGAAATTGTTCAACTGAAACATCAGGGCAATGTTTATTGTTGTTAATCGTGTTCTCTAAACCTCTCATGACTGCAAAATCAGGTCAGAGATTTCCATCATTCACTCTTCGGCATGTACTCATATTGTCAGCACAGGATATAGGGAAGTGGATTTGGAGGAACTATTCCAGGAAGAGGCATGAACATAATTTACACTCAGGCACTTGTTCTAACAAAAGAGGCAGACATTACAAAACTAGGCTTTATTTATATGCAGTATAGCTAAGAGTAAATTACACTGAGAGTGAATACATTCAGTGGTAGCCAGAGGTATTTACTGCTTTGTCATGATGAGATATTAAAACAGAGTTGCTGTGACTCTCCACAGAATAGCTAAGGCCACAGTTAACTTGAAAGTAGTCATATACTCTCCTAATTTGGAGAGTCACAATGGAACAAATAATAAACAAGGCTTTGAAATCTCTTTCTCAAAATGCTTCAAATCTATAAAATTATTATTCTTTCTATATTCAGAAAGTATTCCTTTCTTTTTGTCGGCCCTCCACATGTACATAAGTTTATTTATTTATTCGGGGGGCGGGAGGGAGGGCAGAGAGAGAGAGGTGAGAAAGAGAGAGAGAGAATCCCAAGCAGAAGCCACACTGGCAGCACAGAGCCCTATGCAGGCCTTGAAGTCACAAACCCGTGAGATCATGACCTGACCTGAAATCAAGAGTTGGATGCTTAACCAACTGAGCCACCTAAGCACCCCTGTGTAATTTTTATTTTAAATAAACTTCTTGGAGTAATGCATTTTCTAGGCATGTAAACAAGATTGAGAGAAAAGTAGTGTGTTCATCACTCCAGGCAGGAGAAAACATTCATAACCAATGATTTTATGTAGATAAACTTTAAGTCATCAGAAGAAGCCATTAGTGTCTGCCAATAAATCCAGTTTGCAAGGAACCCAAATTTTGTCTCCTTTCACTTTTGTGTCTTCAGAAAACAGAGCTATCAGTTGAGGTGGAAATGTCTGACTGTGATTCTCTCCTTTTTACAAAGGAAGTACAAAATCTGAATATTATGAGAAATAACGTAACACAAATTACAGAAGCCATTCTATCTGAATTGACAGAGAATCATCAGAAAGGCTTTCCTCTTTTTCCCAATACTGACTTTTTTTCTTATCAGTCTGTACTTCTGACAACCACATGTCTGTATGCAATATACAGACACACGAACAGTCAGGTATAATAGTTGTATACAGATAAACAATCATGAAGTTAAAGCTTTCTCTCAGAGAAAAGGAGTAAACATACTACACATAATCCTTCCTCTCTTCCTCATGGTTGGAAGTAGCAATATCTCTTGAATATTGTTTTTAAAAATGCCAAATATGAGTGAATAAACTCAGAATACGATTCTAGTCTTAAAGCGCAGGTCTTAAGAGAATGGCACAATGTATCTAACGTTGTCTTCTTCCAAAAACGTACTTTTAAAATAAAATCCATGATAAAAATGAGTAGTTCTTTTTGGGTTAAGTTCATTACACAAATTATTTTCCCAGCCCAACCATTCACATTCTCCAAATGAATCTGCTTTAAGAAGCCCTCGAGAAATTCAGATTGACTCAACTTCACAAAATTTCAGGGTTACTGTATCACTGCTTGTTTTCTTTTGACTTTGCTGGGCTGATATGGAACAAAAGGCTGGCTTCAACTTTCTTTTCAATAAAATTTTTAAAAATCAATGAGGTATCATTTCATTTTGATTTGGACTAGACTGCTACTAGTTTCTAACTGTTAAATTCCCTATTTAGTTCAGTAGTTATGTGTTTGTCTGTGGCTTCTCTCCATCCACTGGTTCACCCTGAAGGCTACTCCTTCATTGACAACCACATTTTACTTTATGAAACTTACTCTAGTTTTGTGGTTTTAAAAAAAAAATCTATTTGAAACAGAGCCAGTATCTCATTCCAGGAAGAGAAAAGGATATCAAGAGTTTCCATGGCAATCAGTTGATGGAACTAAATTAGGCAGGAAACCTCTTCAGAATGCAAAATAGTCTTTGCAAAACAGAGTGGTTTGAAATATCCAGGAAATGTGTCACAGCAAAACGAAAGAAATGGAGATATGAATACCTCCATAATGTAAACTCTCTAACCTTAAAATAAACAATTAAAAACTTGCCTTTGTCCTACAAAAATAAATTCCCAAACAACTGTCATCTCTAATCAAACGCTTTGTTCCAGTTGGTTTTAGTTTTTTGTCTTAGCTCTTGGAATCAACACCATGTAAGAATATAAATCCGATTGTTTATGTAGCTATGAAAATTACTTTCTGTTAAGTTATTGCTATTAAATTTAGTTTACGTACTCATTAATAATGAAATTGCACAAACTTCATATTTCTTTACCAGTGAGATCAGTAAGAACAACCAAAATTTTTTGTAATGCAGCAAGAAAGAAGAAATAAGTAGTTTCCTTAGTTTAGAGAAAGGAATTAAGCTTTCTTAAATATAGTACTTTCTGTGGTAGATTATTGATGGTTTAAAAATATTATTCACTTCCTGGAGGAGAGTGAAAAGAAATGAGTCTGGAAATTCCAGAAAGCAGATGAATTAGAATAAACCAGGGACGCCTCACCTCTCTGGCCAATAGCCAAACCTTCAGAATACCTTGCTTGGAAATATGGCATTTACCTATGAGGGTATTTATTTTCACCCAAATGCTTCTTTTCTCTTTAAGTAGAGGGATGTTGAAACAAACATTTCCAACGCAGAAATAAATCAAAATACATTTCTAAAGCAGATTTACAATAAAAAATTTTAAACTATTCCTATAAGTTCATGAATCACTGGTTAGCCTAATTTTGGGGTTACATCAGCAGTTGTTTTAAATAAAATCATAGAGGCTCTGTCGGTAACACACAAACAAAATAAATTTGAGGACACACAAGTTTTATTGATTACTCTGTCAAATCTTCTGGCCTAATTGGAATGTGAGCTTTAAAGCACAATCTCAATGATTGTTGTGTGTAATAGAAGCATTGGGGGTACTTTTTCACACAAGTAGCTTGATGTAACTTTCCTGGCATCACTGTGCTAAGATTTCCCCAAAGTTTTTATACCAAAAACAACTTTGTACAAGCACAGCTTTGTACAAACATGATGCTTCATAATAATACACACACACAATTTTGCATTCAAAGAGAATATAGTCTTAAATACAGCACCAGCAAGTAGAATGTGCCATAGAATGGCCCACCCGAGAACGTTAGCAGAAATTGGACTCTTCTGGTCCATGGCTGTCAGGTCAGTACCACTACTACCATACTTCCCAGGTCTCTTTCTCAATTCCATTACATTCCTCAAGTCACTAATCTTACTGCTGACAAAAATATTAACAAGATCTTTTTAAACACAGTCTCTTAAAAATCTACTTTAACTTGGAAGGGATTTTTTTTTTTTTGTATGCTTGATAAAAAAAAAAAAGCAGGTGGTTTCCTTAGTTTGGGTTAGCAGGCAGAGACAAGAATCTGAGCATGAGGGATTTATTTGGGAAGTGATTCCAGAAAGAGTGAAGGAATAGGAAAGAAAAACAAAGAGAGAAGCCAGTGCAGGAAGTGTGAATGAGATTACTGCAGTGTGGTAATCTCAGTAGGCTCGGTTCCACTGAGGTCCTCTAAAAAGCCATGCAGAATATTCCTCAGACCTGTCTCAATAAAAGAATGTTGGGATATTTATACACCGGATCCCACTCCTTATGAGTTGAGGATCACTCCTGTGATATGAATTCTTTCACATCTTTGACTTGTACCTGATGGACCTACTACACCGTCTGGTCAGGGAATGCTTTCAGGCAGAAAGACTCCAAACACTTCACTTATTCTAAACAGCTGAGTGACTCAGAAGCTCATAAGTGTTAATAATCCAAGTGTTTTCTGGTGTTGGCTAGCTCTAGTGCAGTGTACCGGAAGTCTAGAAAAGCAGACCAGGTTCCACTCAGTAGCACTTCATAAAGAACAGCACTTTTTGCCGGTGCCCAGAGATAACCAAATTTTGCCCATGATAAAAAAAGAGAACCTCCTGACCCAGCTGTCTGAGTGTGCTTGAAGGGAGTTCTTTAATGTAGTCATAAATAAAGGCAGCAAAATGGCAGGAGACACAATACAAAATGAGACTTCTACTGTTTTCCTCTTTGGTTAATGTAGATATGAATACAAAAAGTAAAATGTGTACAGAGACTGTAGAACACAATCATGCTATTAATGTCTAAACTCTCCTCATTAAAGGAATCAGTGAAACTGGTTTCACTGAAGGAAACCTCTCACTCTGGTTCTTGGTTTCTAAGTCTGCTCTCACCCGAACTGCCACATTCCATGGTGTTTATGTTCCTCCATGAGACCCTATCAGAGTGATTGCTTCCTTAATGTAAGAGGCTTCTGATAATAACTCCAGAGAAATCTGCCTCCATCTGTTACCACCGAAAAAAATTACAGGGTGTTGCTCAACACTATTCCTAAAGAGATTGTTTTTCTTCTGTTACATTCTTTCAAAATACCTGCTGCCTATTTTACGCTAAGAATGACAATGTTTGATTCACATAGCCTTGCAACTCCCATTTCTATTTTTCTGAAATACCTCACAAAGTATCCATGAGAAAAATATTTTCATATTTTGACTTTCAATGGGAAAGGGGATTTTTTCCAACAGTTTACTTCCATGTGAGGAAGTCTTCAAACCCTGGAATATTTTCTGCAAATCGCATATCTATAGTATAGTTAATAAGACCCTTAGAGTTGGCTGCCTGAGGTTTTAACATTCAATAACTTCATGCTTACTAATAATATGTAAGTCAGGCTAGCATTAAAGAAAAGAGGTTTAAGAAATGGTCTTATCTATTTGAGGCCACCTAAAATGAGGACTTGAACCTGATGTTTATACTGTCTCAGAATAGCACGTAAAAAGGCAGTCAACAGTACAAACGCAAAACGTAGAGCCTGAAGCCTAAGTTTGTGACTTACTGGCGACTGACTAAAGGCAAGGTGGTAACTTCTAAGCACCTGCCTCATCTAGTAAGTGGAGGACTGTCACCTAGGTGACAAGTTATGCAGCCATGCTAAATGAGACAGCCTAGAAGCCTAGACAGCTCCCATTACACATTCTCAGCAAGTATTAGCTCTCTCCCCTTTCTCCAAAGTTTCATTTGAGAAAAATATGACCTTAGGGAATAGTTGATAATCATCTAGTTGAAGTCTAATGGAACTGAGTGCCTCTACATGTTGTGGTAAATCACTGAAAATTTATACTCATACCATATTCTCTTTGGAGAGCCATTTACACTTCTCTTTCTACATAACATGCATCAGTGCATCTTTTCTGGTTTTAAAGAAATGAATCTTAAATCTTTCTGTAAATAATAACAAGACATACTACCAACACAAATCACAAATCAGGGTGAAGGTTTAAAAGGTATGTTCATCAAGGTTGAGATTACTAGAAAGGAGAATAAAGAAAATTGTACATAAACCGTTCTGAAATAAAATGCCTGACCAAACACTGCAAGTAAAAAATTTAGAAAAAAAGACATATTTAGCTTAGTTTTCTCATTAGCAAACCACATTGCTTCTTTCCATGTTTTTTCTTTCAGATTTGCCACAGAAAGTGAGAGACACGAACATATTATATGTTTTGAAAAGTAAATACTGTCAGATGGAAAGCATGCTTCCTCTTTCCTCTGGGTATTACATTTTAGGGCTTGACTAACTACTTTCGGGTATAAATAATGCAGTCAACTCTCTCTGTGCCTCATAGCCTAGGAAGAATTAGTTAGAAAATCATACCAATAGCTTGGTTTTTAGGAGAAAAATCTAATGTCGTTGACTGACGGGTGGATTTTGCAATGTGGTTGTGGGTCAAGGGGATTCAAGGAAGAACAACTGTTTTCCCACATTACAGACAAATTCACTGGGTTTGGAGAAATTAGTAACTTGATTGAAGTCAACAACTAGTGAGAGACAAAACCAGAGTTTTTAAAAGTTTTGTTTTTTTTTTTAATTTTAGACAGAAAGCACGAGTCTGGGAGAGGGACGGTCTTGATGCTCAGAAGTTTGCCTGCATTATCTAAACCCCTCTCAATGTTTCTGTATGGTATTATTGTTGCTTTTCTACAATTGAAAAAGCTATGACCCACCCACTTTCGTCAAAATGGTTAAATTTTTTACAGGCTTAAATTACAATTCACATCTGTTGGACACAAAAGACAACATTTTCATCCACAGAATGATATTGTTGCCTAAGAACTATTTATATTATACTCTAAAAATATTAGCAGTACAATAAATGTTGATTAGTTCATCCCTCAATGGCTTCAATATTTGAACTGATTATACTGATGTCTCCATCTTGAATTTATTCTAGTTCCCCCATGGTAGAAAGAATAATTAGTGGTTTACTTGTGATTAAGAAAAGATAAAATTCCTATCTCTATACCTAAGTAATATGAAACAAAGAAAAAATAACTACAAGCATTCAATTTTTCACTAATGAACAGTGAATATGACATAATCCATTGCAAACACAGCAATCAGCAGTGAATTCTTTATAGAATATTTAGCTTAGAGAAAAGGAGGAGTCTGAAATAATGAGAAGAGAAATAGACACATAAGTAATCAATACAGAATGAAAGTAATGGGAAAGAAGTAAAATTTTAAGCCTTAATTTTCATTATACATCTCCATGGCCTAATAATGCCAGAACAGCTTATTTAGAAAAAAGCTTACTAATATGCATCAGCACATTTGCTTACCACTATATAGGAAAAATAGGATAAGCTGATATTAAATAGCGGAAATATTTCCTTTATGTAGGACTATTTTATTACATAATATACGTATAGAATTATCTCCTTCTTGTAAAGCACTGTATTAATAAGTTTGTGTTACTAAATTTTAAAGCAAGCAATTCCCCCCCTCCCTTGTGTATTTATCATTGACTTTTCTCCTAAACTTTGGTCATCAACTGAATTACTAAATCATGATTTTAATAATATCATTATTCCAATACAAATTTTAGAATAAGAACAATTGTTTATGCTAGGAAATGAGCATACTTCCTGCTAATCTAAGGGGTAGCTTTATCAAGTTAAAAAGGATTGCAACCCCTCATTTTACATGTATTAGGGCTCAAATTTAATTTATATAATTTTTCCAGATATTTCCCAGAAACCCAAACTTTACCTCTGGACGACAAAAATTGAGGTTTTGCAATATATTCTAATGTTTTTGGTTTCACAGTGGATATTAAAATGGTAGGACAGGGGCACCTGGGTGGCTTAGTCTGTTAAGCGTCCAACTTTCGCTTAGGTCATGATCTCGCGGTTCGTGGGTTCGGGCCCCGCGTCGGGCTCTGTGCTGACTGCCAGCTCAGAGCCTGGAGCCTGTTCCAGAGTCTGTGACTCCTTCTCTCTCTGACCCTCCCCTGCTCACGCTGTCTCTCTCTCTCTCTCTCTCTCCTAGAAATAAATAAAAACATTAAAAAATTAAAAAAAAATAAATAAAATGGTAGGACAGTAGACACGTTGCCAAATCCAGAGCTTTTTTTTTTTAATGTTTATTTATTTTTGAGAGAGAGAGACAGAGACAGAATATGAACGGGGGAGGGGCAGAGAGAGGGGGACACCACAGAATCTGAGGCAGGCTCCAGGTTCTGAGCTGTCAGCACAGAGCTGTGAGATCATAACCTGAGCCAAAATTGGACACTTAACCGACTGAGCCACCCAGGTGCCCCCAGAATCTTAATTAATGCCTTTTATACTAGAAGTAAATCAGACTTGACCTAGTAACCTAAGAATAAACAGCTACCCTCTTAGTAATATCTTGGTGAACCAAGTTCCTCACGTTTTCTAGAGTGAAACTTTTAGAGTTTCAAAAGCATCTTCCTACAAGTTACTTTTTAAAAAATCTTATCCTCAAAACAAATCAACAAGGTAAGGATTAGTATCTGTTTTACAAGATCTCAAAGTCCACGATATACATGTGTTGCCCCAACTTTCACAGCTAACAAAGCAGACTAAACTTTTACCTTTGGTCTACCCTTCGGTTACCCTCTTTTTCCTTCTCTCTGTAGTCATATTTGCTAGGAGGAACTCTCAGCCCAGGTTGGAACAGGCAAAGGACTAGTTGTAGCTACCTTTTAAGGCTAATACTCTTATTTTAGACAACAGGAAAACCAGCCAGAGACTGTTGCTTACAATCTGCAACTGTTTATATACTAATAATTTTAAATAAATTTGATGCAAACCTTAAGGAAAAATTCAAAATAATTTTATGCCAAAAAATGTATGTAGTTCAACCACATAAGATATCATTTTGATCCTAATCAGAACTCAAGAAAAATAGAGTTGAAAAGCAGACAGTCTTCCTATAGGGCACCAGGACACAGGTTTACCGAGCTATACAGAGTGTCAAAAATTGTAGTCATCTTGTTGATCATTAGGCATTTGTATCTTTCATATAAGGGTAATATTTCAAATCGGTTCTTGGTTATAAAGATGTATAGAACAAGGATTACGAGTCCAGATTTTAAGCTTTGAACAACTTCCTTAACTTCTCTAAGACTCCATTTGAATCTGCTCCTCTATGAAGTTGAGACAACTCGGTGGGGAGGTGTTTGGCAAAATTAAATGTATGCAATCTTCAGTTATTTAATATATATATTGTATGTAAAGTACATAGCACAATAATGAACATAATAAGACCTTAGTGGATTTCAAGTAGTGGAGGTGATAGCAGTAGACTGCTAAGTAGGAGAAATAAAAGTAACCATCCGACAGCTCTTTTCTCTTGGGCTCTGATGGAGCTGGATGGTTCAAACATCTACATTTACCTATCCAAACCTGAGTCTGTAGCTCTTTCTACAATTCTACAACATTGCTGGCAGAGTCAGAAGCAACTACCTGGCAATTGTCTTCCAAACTCTTGATGCTGCCACCAGTATTCTGAGGTCCTTCAGCCAATGTCTTCTCAGAAAATAAGAAGCCCCTTGCCTGTCTTATCTAAGTGCCCTTTCCCCCAAACCCTGAACAGCATTGCCTTCCCTCTCAAGCTTGTCTCTCAGTGGTATAAGACTCCTTGCCAGGGTGGGGAGCTTCCCCATCAGCCTGCCCCCTCATCTGCAACTGGAGCCAGGCACCTACAACCTCCACATCCTCCCAAAGCCTCCACCATGCCCTGGGCATGGACACTTCTGGGGTGAAGAGCAACCCACCTGCTTACCTGCTTACTCAAGCCTTCCTGGCTGTGGCCTTCCGTCTTATTGGCCTCAGGCTGCCAGTGGGACCCAGGCTCCTGCCCCTCCTCCCAATTGTACCCACTCTGACCCCAACTCCTTAATAAACGTCTGTGTACAAGAGAAAAATAAACTGAGAAATATTTAAAATACACTGCTATAAAACATGCAGAATTTGAATTTTGCAAACTTACATATTTATATACACACACAGCAAATGCTGGAAAAAATGTCAAAGGTATTTATCTCTGAACAATTGGATTACGAGTGTTTTGCTTTGTGGTTTCAGTAATACACACACACACACACACACACACACACACACACACACAGCTTAAAGTGTTGTTCTTAAAATCCCTATAAAAGCCAGTAGCTTAAAAGAGAATGTGGAAGAGGCAGGAGCAAACATCAAGCATAGGAAGGGCATCAGAAGGTGATGTGAGCAGTGAAAAAATGAGTAGTGTGAGACCAACACATCCAAATGGGAAGATGTTCATCTTCATTTGGTTTCCCAATAACCAAGATACCTACAAATTAACTTGCCTATCTGTAAGGCCATTTAATTGAGGTTGGGCAATTGCCACACTGTAAGCCTCTTTCAATTTCTGGATCGTTTCCACTGAACATGGCAAAAAAGGGAAGTGGCTGACATAGCCACTCTTCCCATGGGTACTCAGGTCAGTTAGGGGTCAAGGAGAGAGCAAGGCAAGTTTCCTGATTTCTCCTTAGCAAGAGAATTAGTGTTAGGAGCTATCTCGCTAATCTCATTCTTTTAACAAACACCCTGTCTCTTCCTGTCCCCATTGAAATGGAAGAAAACATATGCAGGCTTTGCCCTAAAATTTAAATATAACCTACCAACAATGTAAATAACAGATGTTAGTTTTCACAAAAGCAATTTAAAGTGGCACTTCAGGCCTGCTTCTTGAAATTGTAATTCGCCTGGCTAGGGTTAAAGAAGAAACAGTAGAGGTGGAAGAGACTAGAAAGTAGATAGATGAGTAAGACCAGAATATACTTGTGGAGCAAATGCCCTCAGATTCTTAGAAATCAAGGGAAGGTATTAGGTTCTCCAGCTTCTACTATAATGTGGTCAATGTCTACTCTCTAAAGGACACATAACATGTCTGAAGCCTCACCATGGGAAAGTCTGGAATCCTTGGAAATCCTGCTAGCAAGCTGGCTTCTGCCTTTGTGCAGGGTCAGAACTGTGTTCTCGTTTCTCACTTTCTTAAAGCAGCCAGGAGAACCAGACAGCCACCTTCCCTCATCTGTTACAGGATTGGCAGTGTTTGGTCAGGAGACAAGCCACAGCTACAGATCAGGTTAAAAACAAGAAATGAGCCCCAAATGGAGTCACATATACTAAGCTCCAAGTCGTTATCACATCAAGACTTAATTACAGTTTTGGCTTTCCCAGGAATGGCCCCTTAATCCCGTGAACCAGGAACCGTCTAATCAGCACTAAATAATCTGCCTGATAGACCTCCTACCAGGGCCTAAAGGAAAGTGACCTTGTAAAAATCAACTTGTTTTGCCTGGTATAACATCCTTGTTCCTGTTCCCTTCTGCCTATAAAGTCTTCCATTTTGGACAGATCCTTTCTATCTGCTAGATTCACATATCATTGAATGAAGCCAGTAAGATCTTTTAAATTTACTCAGTTGAATTTTGTTTTTTAACAGCCAGGATCCCAAAGTCAGGGCTGTCTCTCTCATTATATGTTCCAAAAAAAACCCTAAAAGGCAGAGATGGTGTTCTCCCAAATACTACCTCAGAGAAATTCTGTAGTATAATGAGAGAAAATGGCTCTATGGTTTGCTTAAGACTTTCCTTCAGCCATATATCAGTCATACTTCCTTTTGGAGACATGGAAACCTTCAAGATAATACTCTATTTACAATATAAATCCAATTTCCCTTATTAGCTTTTCTGTTTTTGTTGACAAATTAACATTTGATAGACTTGATAATTCTATTTAGAGACTTTGTTATGGGAAAAACAACCCTCTACAAATAACTAAATTCCCTAAGCTTACCTCAGACATAATTATTTGATACAAGGTACAAATTGCTTTGGTATTTTGGCAAAGGAGATTAAGATTTGTAGGATTTACTTTCTCATTAACAAGAAAATAGCTGAAGGCAAATGGGTTGAATTTAAGTTTCCCTTAAAATACTGAGTGTCCTGGAAATAATGGCCCTGACTGAATGAAAAGTACACTGTGGCTTTTCTTTGCAGACTTCAACTCTACAGGAAAGATGTATTCTGATAGTCAAAAAAAAAAAAAAAAAAAAAAAAAGGCACTGTTTTATTATCTTGGACTACATCTTTTAGCAAGGCTAAACACAATGAATTCTAATGTCACTTCCTGTCTCCCCAGGCTAGCTCTTATACTTCAGCAATGACCGCAAAATAGATGTAGATTATAAAGCACTAGCTAGTATAGGCCTGTGGATCTTGTTTCAGTATGAAACAGAGAAATGCCACTAATCCAATTAAGAAAGTTCAGCTTCCCAGGTCACTGAAGGAAAATGTCTCTCAAGAGAGATTTGGACATGATAGAATTAAGGTTTGATTCTCTCCAGTACAGTGTTTCATGGACCTCTAGCTTAGGAAATTAATTAGAGATAAGCAGAAACCCATAAATATGTGAAAATGTATTTGCAAGAAATCTGATAGAGCATTGGTTTCTCCATCATCTTATAAACAAACTAAGAACATTTCCACATACGTATCTTTATGCATGGCTTTCCTACTCTCTTTGCTTTTCTGGATAAAATCATATGCTACTGCCTAACCCAGATCTCCCTTCTTTTGTAAGAAGTCTAAGATTGTAAATGTCTAAGATTATTTATCTTAATTCCTATCATAGCCATTTATTGTTTAACTTATCATGGGAGACATACTTAGTTTGGTGATCAGGTATTGTTGGTGTTAATGGATATCTGTCACGAGGGGCTGCCCACTATGTTGTCAACACTTTTCCTGTATTATGATAGTTTCCATATTGTGAAAACAGCTTTCTTAAGGTGTAAACCAAAAACTCTACTGTATAGGACAATAACTTATCATGTAGAAGCCACTTTTAGGCAAAAGTCTTCAGCAATAGAAACTTGAGCAAGGCAAAAAAGGCCCACAGTGACTACCAAACTGAATGCAAACAGGCATATGAAGCCATAGGCCCTAACCAACCAATGGGCTACTTACAACCAGGCACAGTTCCTAAGTTACCAGAAAAGGGAAAATTCCCTAACTCCCATACTCCCTCACTGTGCCCTGTAACTAGAGCCCCTCTCCACCACCTCGGGGCAGTCTCTCCTTTGCTGTCCTGCCCACAGTTTCCTTGCAGTGTATTCAATAAACTTTTATCTCTTTTGTTTACCTTCAGAGAATTTGTTCCCCACCCATGCTGCTTACTCCCATCTAATCAGGACACTCCACAAAGCACACTGAGATACTTTTCAACTGTCTCTTTCCTTCTAAAGGTGCTATCCATCTCTGAAATGTGTCACTGTACTGAGATGAAACTCTGACTCACAAGGTCAACATCTCTCAGATGTTAAAATGATCTGCCCTAAATTTCCCCTCTACTTACTTAGATGAAATGCCACAGTGCCATGGGTGGAATCTGGCTTCCCGAAAGGTCACCAGTGAGGTGAATTATAAAACATGGATGAATGAAGGAACTGGTCCACTACGAGGTTGACCTAGGCCAATAGGAAATAGGTATGGGAAGAAGCTCCACAGATAAACTTTTCCTCTTTTTTCTCTTCTGAGAATAACCTTGAATCCATTCCACTTTTCAGTAGTTCTGGAGAAGAACAGTATGCCAACAGAAACATGCTCAGCTGCAACCTCAGAAATGCATTACAGCACCTTGTTCTGCTTTCATTGCTTCCTTACTCTTAGTCCTGAATTTGTACCTCTCAAATAAAATGTCAGCATATGAATTCTTTTCTTAAGCTCTGCTTCCAAGAGGACCTGGCCTAAGAGACTTACGTTTCCTAGACTCCTTTGCAGCAATGTTCAGGTTTCATTAGTCAGGTGCACTTGAGATTTGGATACAGATAAAAGCAATTCAAATAAAAGTGAGGGGCCACTGGTGGGGATAGCATGTGGATATTCTGGAATCCAGATCAAAGACCCATGAATGACCACTTCCATCCAGGGACAGTAGCAGCTGCGATGTTTTTGCTAGAAAAGTCTCATAGTATATTGGGTATAATCCTAGCTCTAGCATTAGTTTTTGTAATTAGTAATGTCAGTTCTATACTACTTTTGGATATTCTATAACCTGATACTCTATAATAAATTTTTATGTTAATACAAATTTATTGCTTGCAACTAGGAATCCCGACCAGTAAAAGAATGGTTCACTGAACATCCATTTTGAACCTCCTGTTTTCCTTGCAATCTTCAAAAAAAGAGTCTAAAATGAAATATCTAAATTTTATTCTCCTTTGCAGCTAGGGGAATCCCTGTCGTATATTGCTGGTTTCAGAGATAGAGGAGGAATTTCATGAGTGAGGCTTCACTTCTTGAATAAAAAGAAAAGGTCTTGCCGTCACACTTGTCTCTTGTTTGTACCTTAAAGACAAATCTTATACCTTCTGCCATACACTCATCTTGCAACCGTGATATAATAGACCAATATACTAAATATGGCAGAGGGAAAAGGAGGAACAAACCTAGATCATAGACGGCAACACATGAATTGGTATAGTAATGAGTACTGTACCATCTCTGAAATATCTACACTAATCTTATATATAGTAGACTGAATTGCCACCTCCCCTCAAATTTCCATGCCCTAATCTCTGGAACCTGTGAATATATTATGTTCAAAAGAGACTTCGCAGGTGTGATTAAGTGTTTTGAGATAGGAAGAGCATCTCGGATTACTCAGGTGGGCTCAATGTAACCACAAGGGTAATTATAAAAGAGAAACAGGGGGATCAGAATCTGAGAGAAAAAATATGAAGATGGAAACAGAGGTCAAAGAGGAAGCTAGATGCTAAACTGCTGGCTTTGAAGGGAGAGGAAGGAGCCACGAGTCAAGGAACACTGGCTGGCTCTAGAAGTGGGAAAATAAAGGAAAGTATTCTGTTTGCAGGCTCCAGAATGAACATAATCCTCCTCACACCTCATTTTTAGTCCGGTAAATTTTCTGACCACTACAACTGTCAGATAAAATTGTGTTGTTTTAAGCCTCTGAACTTTTGATAATTTGTAATAGCAGCAATAGAGAACAAATGCAAATTATGACATTCTTAATCTATCATTTATTAATCAGATTTGTTACCCACAAGGAAATTCCTTACTGATACAACATCATCTTTTGTTTTATTGTGGAAAGGATTCTTGACTGAAAGACAGAAGGCCTTGTTTTTCATCTTAGCTGTGCCACTAACTTGCTTTGTCAACTTATCATCAGTTTATCTACAGTTGGGGTTCAAATATTACATACAAGACTGTTGAAGTTAAGGGTCTTGACATATGTAAAGATGTTGCACAATCTCTAATGTGTCACATAATAATAGAGTCAGTATATATATGTCTGAGGTTTTTTTTTTCCTCTGTAAATTTAGGATGTTTAAGTAGATTAAAGGTGTCAAAATACTTAACATACCTGCCACCGTTTTCTATGCTGGGCCCATGAAGACATAAGAAATGAATTATAGAACTCTTTTTTTTTCTTAATCTAAATACATCCCCAGAATTCTCACGAAGTGCTCCACATGACCACTATCATTTCATCAGTGGTGACACAGACCATAAAACAATTTACACTGCCAAGATTACATGGTTTCTAAGATCTGATCTACCTACAACATGCCAATTCCAATATTTTATACATATGAGCAAATTACAAATAATTGGAAATCTTATGCTCTAACATAAATTCAGTGCATTGTATAATACATGACTAATTTAAGGAAAGTATCTAATGGAGGATTGTTACTATAAATTTAAAAATCAGCATAATGCTATCGTTATGTCCATTTTATGGTATAGTTTATTCAACAAAGTAAAACTCAGAATATAATTATTGTGTACTCTAAATCATGCTCTTAGTACTTTATTTTCAAGATCATACTATTTCATCTTCCTTCTTCCCTCCCTTCCATCCTTCAAGGCTTTCTTTCTTTCTATCTTTGCCATAAGGATACTCATGAACACACCAAACACACACACATGGACTCAAACATACACAGAGCTATTCAAACTTTCCAAAATCTAAAAAAGAACTTATGCCAAAAACAAATGTATAATGAAGGATTTATTATACATAAATGAGATTACACAAACCCACATGGTGAGGATATGGCAATAATTTCTGGGAAATGCTCTAAGCTGTATTTGAGATGGAACAACTAGCAGTCCAGTTGAATACTCTCTAAAATCTCCAGAAATTTGCAAGTTACTCAAAATTCCCATACATTCAAAGTGCTTTACTCTCCAGGTAGTAGGTCATAAACCTCAAGGTTTTTTTGTTTGTTTGTTTGTTTTAATGTTTTATTTATTTCTAGGAGAGAGAGAGAGAGAGAGAGAGAGAGACAGCATGAGCAAGGGAGGGTCAGAGAGAGAGGGAGTCACAGACTGAAACAGGCTCCAGGCTCTGAGCTGGCAGTCAGCACAGAGCCCGACGCGGGGCCGGAACCCAGGAACCGCGAGATCATGACCTAAGCGAAAGTCGGACGCCTAACCGACTAAGCCACCCAGGCGCCCCATAAACCTCAAGGTTTAACTTCAGACAACCTTTACAGTAATCCATAAGCATCATATTTACTTCTTTAGCCAAGATAGAAACTAGTGAGAGGTATTTCATTCACTTCCATAGAAGGAAAAAGCATGGCTATCGTCAGCTAATTCACTGAGTGCTAGATCAGGGTCAAGCCAAAGTTGTAACACATTTACCTCAGAGGATTTCTGAGGCACTAAAGGCTGGAGGTCCAGGTCTTCTCAAATGAGGCTCTGCCTCAAGTATTTACCAGAATATTTCCATGTAAAAATATCATCCATTGGTATCCTATGCCTAACTAGGATATAGCTTCAGTTAAATGCATGTTAATTATTGGTTATTTAAGATATTTTCGTCAAATTACTTTTGAATTGGTACTTCTTTGGAGATCAATTTCCCATGTTCTAGGTTTCTTGCCTTTTCACTTTACAAGACTAATTCATGAGTGGGAAGTTGAAATATTTAGTTTTAGCACAATTTACTCTATTTTCACAAAGGAGAAAGACTAACACAGGGAAAAAGAATTTTTTCACTTACTGCCTTCTAATTTTACCTTTTTGTGTTCTCTAAAAATAAGTCAGTCCATTCCAACAGATGCTAAAGAGGAAAAATATTCGTGTCATTAAGACAAGAAAATCTGGTCATTAAATTACTCTTGAAAACATACACTCACAGTTATATTGATTAGCACAGTCTATACTAACCAGAAATCCATTTGGCTTGGCCCCAAAAGCCAATGTCTGGAAAAACAATAATAATTGAAATTCTAATCCATGTTTTCTGGTACAGCAAGGCATTTCTTAAGACTGCTTATGCTAATTACATTCAGATACATCAACATTATCATATTATTAAAAGTGAGAGGAAGAAGACAAGTCAAATTCTATTACCACAAATGAGGTTTCATGTTTCCATACTAGAACTGTTAGCTTGTTCATTATACCTAATTGTAATTTCAATGATGGGATAAATTCCTGGACAGAGATGAAGAATCCCAATGGAGGCAGTGATGTCCCATTGAAATAGCTGTGTTCTGCATCTAGATAGGGGAATTAAGAAGTATCAGCACTAAAATATAATGTTATTTTGAGTAACTCATTAGTTACATAAAATGTAGACTAGTAAAAAATATGGGTGTAATAAAATGACATTCTATTTATGCACTGTAGTATAAAAGCAATAATAGAATGATAATCAGTAAAACCTATATCCCTACAACAGTGAAAAATATCAATGAACATGATTTTGCATAGAAATATAGGCATGCAGGGGCGCCTGGGTGGCTTAGTCGGTTAAGTGTCCGACTTTCGCTTAGGTCATGATCTCGCGGTTCGTGGGTTCGAGCCCCGCGTCGGGCTCTGTGCTGACTGCCGGCTCAGAGCCTGGAGCCTGTTTCAATCTGTGACTCCCTCTCTCTCTGACCTTCCCCTGCTCATGCTGTCTCTCTCTCTCTCTCTCCTAGAAATAAATAAAACATTAGAAAAGTTCTGCCAGAGATTGACTCTCAAAAGACTAAAATATTAAAAAAAAAAAAAAGAAAGAAAAGAAATATAGACATGCATATTCAAGTAGAGCCCTTTTGGGAAGGCCTGAAACTAAAGCATTCATGTTTTCAGAATTTTACCTCAAAATGTATCCTTATCCTTTAAGACTCTTTCAGTTTGGGACTAATCTGTGCCATCTAAATATTCATTATGCACTTATGCAAAAAGAAAAAAATTCTAAGTTTCCAGATAAAGTACATGAGTCTTGACCCTAAGTTCCATCTTTAACTATATAAGGCAATTGTTATAAAGTCCTGTATATTGTATTCTATTAGGATAATTTGCCAACTACAACGAAACTATGCATGTGAGGCAAACAATTTAAGCATAAAAACCATACAGTCAGGTATGGTGCACAATAGAGAATATATATGCAAACAAAGAGGAAAAAGAAGATTTAGGAGATGGTGGGATTAGAGTTGGATATGAAGGGTAGTTAAGAGGTAAAAAGGTCTAAGGGTGCCTGGACGGCTCAGTTGGTTAAGCATCTGACTTCAGCTCAGGTCATTATCCCATGGTTTGTGGGTTTGAGCCCCATGTTGGGTTCTGGGCTGACAGCTCAGAGCCTGGAGCCTGCTTTGGATTCTGTGTCTCCCTCTCTCTCTGCTCCTCCCCAGCTCATGCTCTGTCTCTCTCTGTCTCTCAAAAATGAATAAATGTAAAAAGAATTTTTAAAAAGAGGTAAAAAGTCTAGCAAAGACAAACAGGGCCACTTTAACTTGACTATTATTGATAACCAATCTAATATAGATAATGAGTAAACATGATGCAGGGAAAAAATTCTACCGAAGTTTAACTTACGAGTGTAGATTACATACAGATCACCTTCATTTTTGTGATAGCATGACATCTTTACATATTTTCATTGTCTCCATTAATCACTGTGCAATTAACTATGCCATTTTGCTAAATTCGCTTATAAAGACATTTAATTCTCAAATGACCTGTGCTTTCTGTATAATTTTTCTATAAACAAGCTTTCTAGCACCTTTGGTGATTTCTCTCTTTTCTGAGAAAAAATTCAAGCAATTTTAAATTTCATGCATCTTGCTAGATAATCACAACCACAAACATAGACTGTAGTTATGATTCCTCACAGAATTATTTATTCTGAATTGAATTCCACAGGATACCTTAAGAACTTTACTTCAGCCATATGAATATTACTACATTTGTACCTATTAGAGAAAAGTTGGAGATTTTACACTTTGTATATGTACTATCGATACCCATTATATTATACCCTTTTTTCGTGATAAAGATACAAAAAAATAGTTTCAGAGTTCACCATGATGAAAAGCTCGGCTTCTCCTGAACAAAAGACTTTCATTAATTTTACAATCACCATAAATCTCAACATAGATATTTTCCTCTTTTCTTTTTGAAAGAATGGAAGAGAGAAAGAATGGTTAAATAAATTATAGACTAATATCTCAGTAAATTGCAAATGGTCAAAATATTTCACCCTTTCCTATCATATTTGAGCAAATTCAAATTCCACCCAGGTAAACTCTACAAAGAAAATCTACTCCCAACTACTACTTGCAGAAATAGCCTCAATGAGGGGCGCCTGGGTGGCTTAGTCGGTTGAGCGTCTGACTTTCCCTTAGGTCATGATCTCGCGGTTCGTGGGTTCAAGCCCCGCGTCGGGCTCTGTGCTGACTGCCAGCTCAGAGCCTGGAGTCTGTTTCAGAGTCTGTGACTCCCTCTCTCTCTGACCCTACCCTGCTCACGCTGTCTCTCTCTCTCTCTCTCTCTCTCAAAGAAATAAATAAAAATATTAAAAAAAAAAGAAATAGCCTCATTGAATACATAAAAACCTCTTTTTCTTCCTCTAGTTATTCTAGAAATCCAGAATCTGCTTTACTAGTAACCACATATATAAACAGTCAAATTAATTAAATTGACATGCACCTCCTGATAAATCATCTATTGTATGATATTGAGAAACATTTTCAGATCAAATAATAGAGGAGGACATATTAGAAAAATAATTTTGAGACTTCCAGTACCAACAAGTGATCCATTTTTAATACCTCAAAAGCTAATCATTTATGCATTAATTTTGAGTTATCTTTTCTAGTTTTACACTTAGTTTCTTGGTTTCAATCCATGACTCAGTTTAATAAGCCAGGAAGCCTACAAGTCTAGTGGGTAAATTGTTTTGCCTAAAGACCAAGTAAGACACAGGAAAATGATGTATGGAAGAGATGGAACTTTCACCTGGTCCCACAGCCTCAGTCTCCCAAGTGAGATTTTCAGAATTACAAACCTGGACCATGGAATTCAGCCGGGAGTAATGAAAAGACATGATTCTGAATATGGAGGAAGGCTGCTTACGTGGTCTTCCAGCCCAGCCCCTCAAAGATTTGTGCCAGTTTCCTTAAGAATGAGGAGATACATTAAAAATGAATCAAGAAATACTCTCCATTATTAGAAGTACAGTAGGGAAGAAAATGGGGTCACTCTGGTTTCTAACATAAGCAAGATCAGCGCAGGTGATAAGAGGACACTTACCACCAATCTCTGCACAACCACAGCTGGAGCAGAACAGAGAACTGCTAGTTGCCAGAGTGGGGACACAGGAAATATGACCTGCCTGCAGCTGACAGGAAAAGTTATGTCAATAGAGGAGAGGGAGCAAATATGAAAACATGCTGGGAACCAGAACCACAGTCCCCTTCACCAAAAAGTCTGCAGAATCTACAATCAAAGTGGTCTTACCATCATTCTTTGCCTTTATTGATTAAATATACCCAACAGCTAATAGAGTGTTAGACAACGTGTTTTTATACAAGTATGCAGATGAGTAATAGCCTGCCAAAGTCAGAATCTTATGATTTAAAACTGTGAGATTAATGTCAATATTCAAGTTCAAAATACAGAATAAGAAGTTCAAAACAGCAAGGAGACCAACACAGGAAATGAAGAAAAAAATGTATGATGTGTTCAAGGCACATAAATAAGACTCCTGCGGTAACTGAAACATACTTCGAATAAGGTGGTAAGATGAGAGTGGAAAGGGAGATTCAAGTCTGATTGTCATGAATCTTGTAGACCAGGATGGGGAGCTTAAATGCATTTCTAGAGAAATTTGACAGTCACCAAAGATTCCATAGTGAGAAAATCATTTTTGTGTCTAAAATGTAACAATGCTTTTATCATAGTGGATGGAGCTAAGGCAGATGGTGGGCAAGGGACGCTGAGGACCTTCCCAAGGACTAGACTGGATATGATAATGAAAAAGCAGATGTGAAAGATGCCTGGCTTGATAAAAGCAAAAGGATATGGCACCTGATTGAAGTGGAAAGGTATTAGGAGGTGCCAAGAAGTCACTCAGTCATTCAGTGTCCAAGAGGATTTATTGAGAGCATTCCAGATGCCAGTGACTGTGCTTGATATGATGGTGGACCAAAATAAATACATTCCCTATGCTCTTGCAAGACAGTGGGCAAGTGAAAAACATAGCCCTGTGTTTAATAACTACTCAAGTGTGTTTTTTGCTTCAGGCTGTAGTAAGTCCTAAGAAGGAAAAGTCCGTTTTGAAACAGCTTGTGCAAAATAAACCTGAGAACAACTCTGAGGAATGAACATGAGACATCTCAGATTCATGAGAGTTAACTAAGGGAAAGGACATCTGAGAGTGCGGCAGGTAGAGAAAGAACAAGGGCGAGGTTGTGGAGGGCAGGGAGTCTAGCACTGCCTCACTTTAAACAGATCTTAGAGGGCTCCATGATAGACCGCGATGCTGTAAGATAGAAAATGCAGAAAGAAAAGTAGGTCTAAGGGAAGTAGAAGAACAAAGCCAAAAAAAAAAAAAAATGCTATATGTGGGGCACTGTATGTCTGTAAAATCTCAGGCAGGGCAAGTAGACAGACAGAGCTAGAGGCTGAAATTATGGACTCGTCAGTGTCCATGTGATACTTTGACTCGTGGCTTAGTGAAGTTGCTCAGGGCGTGTATGTAGGAAACAATATGGTTAAGAATGGAAGTCCAGGGGAAAACTAGTAATTAAGAAATAAGTAATGTAAAAAGAGGAACTAACAGAGACTGGGAAAAAGTAGCCAGAAAGACTGGAAGAGGGACACAAGAATGGTGTCATAGAACCCAATGGCAGCAACTTCCACAGAGAAAATAGCTTGATTGGGTTCAATGTCAGAGACAAACCAAGTAGCATGTGCTGTACTGTCCACGATTAGAGAAGTCAAAGATCCAAGATAACCTCAGCAAACAAAATTTCAGTTCATGATAGTCAGGATAGTTACTGAAGACAAAAAAGAAAAAAGTTCCTCACACATTAAAACAAACACAGAAAAACAGTTTAATTTCTATAGCTTTTGCTCATGCTTAAATCATTTTTTTCTTTCACACAAAGCTTCCACTACCTTTCCTAAAAACCTAAGATTGAAAAGCCAACTTCCATGAATGGTTACATACTTGATGTGTGACAGTTTACAAGTTTTTAACTAGCCTGATTCCTTCTTCTTTTTGAAAACAGATCCGGCATAACTTGAGAGAACAATATTTTTGTTTTGTGATTTCCTTGTAGAATCAGGTTTGATTTTCAGAAAGACAAAGGTTACATGTGTAGGGGTGGGATACCATCTTAAACAGCAGATTCCAAGAAAGCATTTTGTGGCGTGGGTGGTTAGGCAAATATTCTTCCCTCGGTTCCGGTACTTTCCACTGGACTTTTGCCTCCTAAGTCTGAACTTGTCTATTGGGGGAAGCAAAGAATGTGGCAGGAACATGTGTCAGCAAGTGTATGCTTATTTTGAAACAGACCCAAAGAATGAAATATGTAGGTCTAGTGACTTTGATTGTATGAAAAGTAAATGACCCTAACAAAGTGATTGGTTAATACAAATGTAAACAAATTAAGAATTTTCTGAGTAAATACAATGATACTTCTCCAAGTGGTGATATACTTTTAAAGTGTTCTAAAGCTATAAATCCTTCTTAGTTAACATCTTCATATAAATTAATGCAGAGGAACCAATTTTCCCCACCATTACCACTAGGTCCCAGGTAGCCGGGTGCATGCATGTGCACATATGTGTGTGCAGACTAAAGGGCTAAAGGAAAGAGTTTGGACTTCAGATTAATCCCTGAGTATTAATCGCACATCTCACAGAAACCAAAAGAAAACTAAGAGGCCATACGGAGCTCAGATAATCTCCAAGCTAGTAATAAAAGGATAGAATACATTATTTATTTTTACATTAATTACTTTTAGTTAAATAACTCCTGGAAAACTTTACTCACAGTTCAAAGAGATTCATTATTTAATTCACTAGAACACAGAGAAACTTGAGAATGAATATAGATGACGTGATAATGTACAAGTGTCAAGTTAAAGTGCTGAACTAAGTTTATTTTTAGCAGTGAACCTTTACTCCATATTGACTGCTAGGTTTGATTTCATCCTTTTTAATCTATTAGAAAATCTCATTAAATATTCTCTTTCTATTAGCTTGGCCTCACCTTTAAAATAGTTATATTTTAACTATGGTTATAAAGACAGCTACTATTTTTCTAGTATCCTGTACAATGCAGGAAACATGGGATAGGTGCTTTATAAATACCCCATTTTACAGATGAGGAAACTGAGATTCAGGGGGTTAATGCAATTTGTCTAGGGTCATATCACTAGCTGCAAAAGCAGAGACTGAAACTCAGGTATTAATCTGAAGTCCAAACTCTTTTCTTTAGCCCACTACAGTCCGCTGTTACACTAACAGTAGAATAGAAGGTGAGTTAGAGACATGTGGTTACGATGCACCATGAAATGAAAATAAATAAATAAAACTAATGAGTGGGGGTAAAAAAAAAAAAAAAAAAAACTGTTTAATATGTGAAGCCAGAGCTTCTTATGTGGTTTGAACATTCGTTGTTGCAGCTGAAAATGATTAAATTCTGAAATCCCAATCGAGTGTTCACAAAATAATTTTTATTCTGAGATCAGACTCCACATTACAACCATTTTTATAACTTTCTTAAGCAATACATTTTGGCTTGACAACGCTCTGCTTGAAACTCTTTTCCTTAGTTGTTGAAGTTAGACCAGTATGTGTTTATTCTGATCTTCCTCGCAAACACGCCTACCTTTTTCCCTGGCTCTGTTCATTCTCCAGCTAAGCACGTCCCTAACGATTCCAGCTTCTGCCCCCTCATTCTATTCTATCTGCCAGGCTAAACCATTGACACTAGAATACAAATCAGTGGTACATTCTGCAAAGTCTGGCTGTCCCTTATAAGAGAAAAAACTGATGCTTTAAAAAATTAAACAATTTTCAAAGGCATTTCCAGTGTGTCATCAATTTTGTTATCTCCTCACACACCTTGCAATGTGACACAAACTACAAGAAGAAAGAAACCCCTTCAAAGGAGCATTAGGGACCTCTCAAATTTAGGCTTGTAGGCAGTAGGTCAATTACTACAACAAAGGCTATTCTGTTTTGAGAAAAGCCTAGGCTCCTCCTGAGGACGGACTGACAACAACTGTAAATATTGTCTGCAGCCACATCAAAACACTCAGGTGCGCAGTGTGAAATCATTGCTGGTAATCTACCCCAACCCAGGCAGAGATAGTCAATCACCACCAGGGGTGTCCTGTTTGAAGGGCACAAGTTCAAGTGCTTGCAGGGATAGCCAGGAAAAAAATCTCATACACCCTGAGACTTACTGATCAAAGCAAACTCAAGTTCCCTAAAGGAATCAGGATATGAACTAATATACGTCATTTTAAAAATGAGGATACACTCAGATTATGTATATATAACCCCTGAATATTACCCTACGGGCATCCTAGTCTAGACCACACCCTCTGAGCTCCCAAAGAATTTTAAAAAATAAGCTTGGCATGGCCAAGCACTCTTGTTCATGGTTTTAGGATTGGAAACCTTGAAATTCCTCACATTTCTTCCAAATCAAGATATTTAGATTGCAAACCCTTTAATCCAACTAAAAAGAGATATTTGGAATGTCTGATCTCTCTGCCCAGATTTAGGAGTTGTTTTTCAATTAGTACCATAAATTGAGGAATTTTCTGGCATCTACCACTAAGTGAGTAAACTCAAAGATGATAAAATAAACTTAAAAAGCCAAAAAAAAAGTTCATTTTAATTAACTTCCGGTGAGACTTAAAAGTCAGCCTAAACCACACAAAGTCAGTCTCTGAGATGTTGCTCTTTTTTATTTTTGCCAGACAGCATGACTCCACTACCACTTATTAGGGCTGATTAGGGCTGTATTGCTTTTTTTAAGTGCAACTGACTTGTAAACAAAGAGAAAAGAATTCTCAGAAGAACCAAGGCAATATTGGCATTTCTAAGTTGTTTTAAATTAATGCACCAAAACTAAAATCTGAACATATCTCAACATCCACAGTCAAAAATCTAGGTCAAGACTGTGCTAAATTTGTACCCTTTCTCTAAAAGAAATGAATAAAAAAGCAATGAAATTCACTGGGTTTTTTAACCACACTGTCCATCCCTCTAGGTTTATATAGTTTACAAAACTACTAGCTTTATCACCCTTACATCCTTATATTTGCCCCAATATCCTCACTACAGCATTAAAAAATATACGTTAAGTGTCATCCATTTACTGGTATTTTGACAGAAGCTGCCATCATATTGTCATCAGGTTAGATGATTTTTTCCTTTTCCTTTAAATTTATCAAAATTTCTATTATTAGATTAGAAATCTTTTCCATGTGAAAAAGTTTATCTTTCGCACATCAAAGAAGCCCAAATTGATGACAGCTGTTTATAACATGTTAATTCGGTTCTTGTGTTTAGCAGAATTGGCAAAAATAAGATTTGTAGTTTTACCCCAGGAAAATCAATTCATTAATCTGGCAGTGACTCACTGTTTCCAAAATTCATCTTGAGCTGTGACCTTAGTCAACTCTGTGTCTCCATTGCTCTGAAGGATGAGGTAGGATTGCTTGGCAATTTGTCTGAAAAATTCGTAATACCTATATTTTAGTTGCCATACTACATATAGTTTATTGACATTATTATTATCTGTATGTCAAAGCTTAATAACTTCCTAAAAGAATGTTTTGAAAAGCATTATTTAGCCTTTATTAACTTCAAACAATAGTAGATTACAGATCAGATATATAACGTGTGAATCTAATGATAGAAATTTTTACACATTGCAAGTGTTTGTGATTCTCTCAGCATTCACCTGTCACTTAAAGACGTGGCTATCTGACAGAACACTAGATTGTTCCCATTCCTTCCCAAAGACATGGTGGTGAGAAAAGAAGCTCACAGTCTTTCCCAAGGGCATCTACTCACATGCCAGACTTATGGGGCATGATCAGCAATTTGATGTTCTCTTATGTGCTTTTGAAAAATGACATTCTTAGTTTTCAGGAGTGAAGTTTCCTTTCTTCAAGGACAATTTTGAGAAAACACTCCAGGCCACGGTGATATCAACTGCCTCTTTTTTACACTCTTTTCATCCCCTTCAGTCATGAGCCTGAATAGGTTTAAAGGAATCAGATTACATTGTCTTCATGCTAGGCTGGCCTGGGCAGCCCCAGAATTGATTCTGCCCTTTCATGATTGTTCAGCTCAAGGGTGCTGCACCCTCACCCCACACCCACCCCAAGACCCAGGCCCCTGCTTGGGAGGTAAGTGACAAGAGAAGCATCAAGTGCCCCAGGGTAGAACAACTCTCCTCCTAGGCTTATAGAAATGAAGGGGACCCATTCTGCTGATGCGAATAAGGGAAAGGGAAAAGCAGGACTAAAACCCAAATTGCAAATGAAGTCCTTTAACTTTGCCCTTATTAGTAGAAAACCACAAAAATATTTTTAAAAAGGGAATGAACTATTACCAAAGGAAGACATTATTGTGACATGATCTAAAACCAAACCTACTCCAGGTGATGTTTCTCAGCACCCACCTGAGATGAGCACCCGATGGTATTTCTCCCTGCTCCCTCATCCTCCCTTTCCCTCCTCTGTGATCCAACATCTTCCTTTCAGGCACTGGTGCAAGCACATAGTTTATGATCCACTCACTCTCCCCTTGAAGCTTGAAGTCCTTTTACTCCTCAAGGAGCAGAGGGTGAAAGAAAACAGCCTTTGCTGATCTGGCCTCAGGAAGCCATAGCATAAAGACAAACAAATTGCTCCCTTGAGAAGTCTGATCACCTCCTCCAGTGTAATTCCAGTGAGTTATAAAACATACAGTCACTTCATAATGTCTCCATTTTATCGGAATCTTTTTTCAAAGAGGGGGACTTTTTTCAAAGAGAAAACCCCCATCCTGCTACACTTATAATGACAAGATGCCTCAGATAATCTTCAAAACAACCCAAGAAATTATCTTTGGTAATGATTTCACTGAACAAACAAAACAAGTGTAATCAGAGAAGTCACAACTCTTTTTCAATTCTTAGTTCATAACATTTACACTTTCACAGATACCAAATGAAGAATCAATCTAATACACATCATCCTTAGCAACCAGGTCAGAGAGCCAAGATGAAGAATTGTTGACTACTTAAGGAATTTAGGCTTTTAGTTCTGATTCTTAGGACTTCATTTTTCTGATTCTCAGGACTTAATTTTTATCCCTTGTAAATGCCCCATCCCAGAGTGAGGTTATTGCTTCACAGCCAAGAGATTGTGAAGTAGCAAGGGAATTCTGAATTGGAATATTTTCAAGTTTTTCTGTTACGCAAGTGAAACATTCTTCACTATTTTTTTTTTTTTTGGATAGTTTGTTCCTTTGTTCTGGAAAACCATTCCAATGGGCATTTTAGTTATACAAAGACCCTCCCAATAAATGGTGATGCTTCAGATTTCAGTACCAATGGGTTAAAGTTGCTTGAGTATGAAGCTACCAAGGATGAGTTGAAAGTAGAGCCTCCTCTCTGTAGACCAGGTTATATTTGAAGAAAAGATGCTTAGCCAAGAACAAGATAAGAACAATGATCAGCTGTCAAGGCATATGCCCAGCCTCTTAGCCTGGATTCCATGAGGGAGCTGGTGAGATTCAGAAGGTGATAAAACCATTTTCACTGTGTACATGAGCACCACCTGATCCTTGGGCCTTGAGTACAAGGAAATCATAAGTTTTTGCATATCCATTTTGTATCTGACACTTTAGCCACTTCTTGCTAATTTTCTTAATTCTTTAGTTAAATTTTTAGTGACATTATATTCATTTAAGGATAATGTTGCCTTATTCTATCAAAAAGTTAAGTTAGCTTTCAAACCAAGTCCTTTTACACTTAATTTGAATAACAAGAAAGAGTGTTGAGTTTTTCAAGCAGTTTTGAGACCCATAGATCTGAGGACAAAATGTTCAAGATAAAGAAGCCAAAGGGGGCGCCTGGGTGGCTTAGTCGGTTAAGCGTCCGACTTTCGCTTAGGTCATGATCTCGCGGTTCGTGGGTTCGAGCCCCGCGTCGGGCTCTGTGCTGACTGCCAGCTCAGAGCCTGGAGCCTGTTTCAGTCTGTGACTCCCTCTCTCTCTGACCCTCCCCTGCTCATGCTGTCTCTCTCTCTCTCCTAGAAATAAATAAAACAAAAAAAAAAAAAAAAAAAAGAAGCCAAAGAACTATTAAAGTAGTTTAGGTATAATGCAATGATGTATGAAACAGGGTGATCACCGAAAAATATATATACGGAAAAAGAAATATCTGTAGAAAACCTCAGATTAAAAAATAATAATAATAGTTGGAAACATAAGTAGGCAACAATAAAAATGACCCAAGATTTTTAACGTGCACTAATGGTGGATGAATGAAGAGTAACCAACGCTGCTACATTTTTTATAAATACTGACATATATTACAATATAGAAATCTGAAAAAAAGGAATTTAAAAAGTAAATAAATCTGAATGACTTTATAAACAGCCCAAAGTATGAAGATCAAGAGAAATCAGCATATATATTCTACCATGTTTCCATGATCTCATACAATCTCAAGAAAACATCTCATGATAATGACACCAAAATATCTCAGAATGATGAGATTCGCATAAGGCTTTCACACGACATGAAGCAACTACAAATACAGACTGTATGTAGACATGAGCCCCGGAACAATGCTGAGAGAATTTTGACAGGAAAAATTCCCCCAAGTCGTTAAAACTTACAAATCCTTTCCTATGACTGCAGTTGATAATCATAATCTGTCCTTTATTCTCTTGCAAATCCCATTTTACCAAACCTGATCTGATCCACCAGTGGCCTCTCCATGCAAACCTGTTGTTCCACCGCCCATGTCCACACAGCATTCATTTTTCCATTCTTGTGCATATGGTGAAATCCTATTAAGCTTTCAAAGCAATCTTTTGCCCTTCCATTCCCTTGAAACAGGGGGATTAAGGGACACAAGAGGCAAAACTAGGGTGGAGGCACTAAATTTCTAAGTATGAAAAGCTTCAGGCACTTTGCCTTCTCTGGACAAATGGGTAGACTAGAAGACCAGGAATGTGATGGCAGCTCTGCTCCACAGCATCCATGACAGGTCATGACGTCCGTGCTCAAAGCCTAGGAAACCATCTGACTGATGATACTGTTGAGTCTTACCTATTTCCAATGCCAAATGCAAAGTAAAAATTATTCTTGTGCCCTTTCCTCCCCCTACCCACAAATCTTCCCATCTTTAGCCAAACTCATTTCCCTTATTCAAAGGAGGAAAAACAGTGGCTTTTTTGCTTGCAAAGGCAAACCATAATGGAAATTGCAATTCATTTTTTTCTATACTCTCAATTTTACTGATGATTCTCCTGACTGAGAAAAAAATTTTAAGCAAGCAAAAAAAATTATGAGAAAACTTTTAACAAAGGAAATCCCAAGTAATTATATTTATCACAGGATACCACGATGGCTTTCAGCATCATTTCTATGGTGGAGAATGAAAGTATCCAAAATTCAGGAACTGCTCTTTGTAAAATATTCACTTTAGTAAAGCGAAGGTGTTTTTAATAGATGCAATTTAAGTACCCTTATGTTTTATCTATTAGAAGACGGGTAAGTGTTTAATAAGACTGCTGTTTCAAGTGTGTTTTTCCTAGTTACATCAACTCACTTCCTATTCCTACGTTCCTTTTCCCTTTTCAAACTCTCTTGCTGTTTTCAGATGGTCACGGGTCATAAAGACAGTGCAGTGGGGAAGAGGGAGAGGGTCCGGATAATGCTGTTGGGAGAAAACCAAGCTCTGCACTCTTTAAAGCCCCCAAAGTGGTCACCATGTGAAAAGTTTATACCTGTGGCTCGTGATTTTATCTGACTCTGTTCTAATTTTGACAGTGTTAGAACAAAGTGCATGCTGCTTCTATTCCTATTTGGTTACCCCAATCACTCTGACATCTGGCATCTGGATTATGAAATAATTTTCTTTGGCATAATTTTGGAGAAGTATTTTTTCCCCTTTTTTAGTTTCGGGACATTTGTTTTCGGTAACTTCTCTGAGACCATGCTCCCAAATGTACAGTTTTATCTGACTGACATGGGCTGCCTACAGTGGCCCCAGTGCCCATTGTCACTGATCCTACCTGCAGATATCTAATATACTCAAGCTTTCAAAGTAGGTAAGCAAAAAATGCCAGTCATTCATGCACCTGTCCAACAAACATTTACTGATAACACTGTGCTATTTGCAATATGAAAGTGATGATTCTGTGTTCAACTAATAGTGAACTTATCATGTCTAATCTACTCAAATCCCTTAACTCTCCCTATAGGGAAAGTTGGATTAAAGTAGGGAGTACAGAAAGACAAATTCACATACCGGTTCAATTTCACAACAGAGAATTAAAATTAGTACTGCTCTATTCAACAAGTCCGTCCTTGTTATCCCACCATATAAAAGTCAAAAGAACAATCACAAATATTGGTCTTACTTGTATATCTGCCTGATAGAATGATAGAGTAAGTCAAAGAAGAGCACACCTTTGCTATCTTGCAGCTGAAGCAGTAATATGTATATGTGTGGATGTAGATGTATATACTATATATTTAAAACCTCATCTTTGTTACTAATCACTATTTCTATTCTTCTATTCCTTATCCAGCTGATCAAGTTCTCAAGAACAATACACAAAGAAAGGTAAAAGTACACCAGTATTTTTAAGAAACTGAAAGTGTAAGCCAAAGACTTTACATCCAAGTAAGGTGAATTTCCATTTATCAGGGTTATCACAAAACAGCTTTAAAAGTGTAAGAACTTAGGAAATACTGCACCTACATGCCTTTTACAAGAAATATTCCAGAGAATGACTTTCAACTAACCAAGAAATAACAGGAGAAACATAGAGGAAAAGCACTAATAATGAACATGTAAAGTGTTGAATTGGATATCCTTAAGTAAAACAAAGCTGGTGACACAAATGGATGAAGACTATAGAAATATTACATGTTCTGTGGTGTCTGAGGAGCTCAGTTGGTTAAACATCCAACTCTTAATCTTGGCTTGGGTCGTTATCTCATAGTTCACGGCATCAAGCCCTGTGTCAGGCTCTCCACTGAGGGTGCAGAATCTGCATGGGATTCTCTCTCTCTCTCTCTCTCTCTCTCTGTCCCTCCCTCACTCTCGCTCTCTCTCCCTCTCAAAATAAATAAATAAACTTTAAAAAAATAAACATTAAATGTTCTAACAAAGTAGAAACAATGCATCTAGAAAATATATGGGAAAAGAAAAAAAGAGGGAAGAAAGCAGAATATAGTCATTTATTGTTAGACAAGCAAAAGAGCAAGTCAAAGGATGCCATTAAAAACTCAAAAACCAGATAATAAAGGTTAAGTGAAAAAGAAAATTCAAGAGAAATTCTTCATTAATTTGAGTTAAAGTGTTGTTAAACACCAAAATCACAATTCAAAAAATGCATAATTGGTAACTTAGACTTCATGTGAAAGATTCTGGTAGGAGAATGAAAAAAAAAATTTAAAAAGCAACAGAGAGAAAACATTTACAAATCCCATATATGATAAAGGACTTTTATCTAAGATATAGAAAAAACTGTCAAAACTCAATAATATAAAAAAATAACCCAGTTAAAATATAGGCAATAAACACTTTACCAAAGAAGAAAAACAAATGGCAAAGAAGTAAATGAAAAGATGTCCAAGAACATTCATTATTAGAAAAATGAAATTAAAGGGGCGCCTGGGTGGCTTAGTCGGTTAAGCGTCCGACTTTCGCTTAGGTCATGATCTTGCGGCTCGTGGGTTCGAGCCCCGCGTCGGGCTCTGTGCTGACTGCCAGCTCAGAGCCTGGAGCCTGTTTCAGTCTGTGTCTCCCTCTCTCTCTGACCCTCCCCTGCTCACGCTGTCTCTCTCTCTCTCCTAGAAATAAATAAAACATTCAAAAAAAATTTTTTTTAAATAAAAAGAAAAAAGAAAAATGAAATTAAAGCCAAGTACTGAGTATCTGAAACTCCCATGTATTTCTGGTGGGATCCCAAATTGCACAACCACTTTGACAAATGGTTTGGAAGTTTCTTCAAAATTAAACATACACAGCAGTTCTACGTATCTGTGTCTTGCTTCCACAGTGTTTGGACAGAACAGGCGTGAGGGCCCCCTTCTTCCAGGCTCTAACTGCTCTCCAACCCCTCCAGTCACAACATCTGGGACCATCTTTTTGCCATTCTCTGCCTCCATTTTCTGCAGCCTCTTATTGCCAACTGTGAGCTCACAGATTCATTAGAATCATTCCACTTAGGAGGAGGTGACAGTCAACCTCCTGGCCAACCTGTGTCTAAAAGCATCCTACTCCTACCTCTCTCTGGGTTTCTATTTTGACAGTGGCTATGTGGGCACCTCTGCCACCAGAGCATTCGGCATCTCTAGAAGGTGCAAAACTTATGTGGTGGGTACCCTCCTCCAGGACATGCGGACACCTCCCAAGATGAGCGAGTGGAAACCTGGGATGCCCCTGAAGCCACCACAGCCCCAAAAAAGAACCTGACCCAGGCCCTTCAGATTCTACCCATACAGAGGCCCATCTCTGTGACTTCCTGGAGAACCACTAACTAAATGAGCAGGTGGAATGCATCAAGAAGATGGGCAACCACCTAATTCCACAGGCTGGCCACCCCTAGGATGGGCAGGGCAAGTATCTTTTCACAAGGCTCATCCTGAAGCACTGCTAGAAAGTTCCCCAGCTCAGAGATCTCTGCCTGCTGAAACCTCCCTGGTTTCAGAACATCTGCCTGAAACTCTCCCTGTAGCAACTAGGCAATTTTTAAACAACCTGGAGCCCTCTCCCAAGCTGTGGGTCAAATGGAAGCAATAATCACAGTTTTTTGCAAGAAAAAGAAAAAAAAACATTTACACTTACCAAATGTACCTAACAAGCCTCATATAGGTATTCACCCTAGATGAATGAAAACTTTCTCTCTCTCACACACACACACCACAACCTGCATACAAATATTTATAGTGGCATTATTCATGAACATCGAAAATTGAAAAAAACGAAATGTGTTTCACTGAGTACATGGATTTAAAAAATTATGATATAGCTATATAATGGAATATAAGTCAATAAGGAAAAGGAATGAACTATTGATATACACAAAAACATGGATGAAGCACACATGCATTATGCCAAGTCAAAGAAGACATTTTCAAAGGATGCATACTATATGATTCCATTTATAAGACAGTTTGGAAAAAGCAACTATAGAAGAGAGTTAAATATAGGTAACAGAGGCACTAGGGTGAATGAATATTACCAGGGGTTATAGGCAAAGAGAGGGATCAACAGCAGAGGGGCAATATGAGGAAATGTTTTAAGAAGATGAAACTGTTCTCTATCCTGATTGTAGTGGTGATTCCATGAATCTAAGCATGTGCTAAAACTCAACTACACACTGAAAAGTAAATCTGACAGTAGGTAAATTGAGAACTATTTTTAATAGGGAGATTGTCATAGATTAAAAGAGCATAAAAATATCTAACAATCAACTACAGTGCATGAACCTAGATTGGACACTATTCCTGTAGTTTTCTTTTCAAAAAGTAAACATAAAAAGGCATTCTTGTGACAACTGTGAATATTTTACTATGAACCTAACACTGGATTTTCTTAGATTTTTGAAGGGGATAGTTGTATATTTCTCTCATACTTAGGAGATGCATGCCTATATATATATATAGCTGTAATTTTCACAGTGTCAACCACTTACCTTAGAGTGGCACAGGAGAAAAAAGCATGAATATATATATATTATATATATATTATACACATATATAGTATATATTCACCATATACTGAAAACCTAAGTAAATGTATATGTCTATTCATTTTACTATCTCCAGATATTTTTGTATTTGAACAATTTAACACTAAAATACTGCAGAATAAAATCAGTCAGTAAAGAATCAAAGGACAACTCAATCTGAAAATGTACAAAAGGTTAGCCATATAACAAAATATAACAGTTCACAAATTTCTGCTTTTGTCAATCTTCCACTTATTTCTTTGAATTTGAGTTCTTATTTCATGGTTAATATCTTTTATATACTAACAGTGATTAGTATGTAGTAATATGTAGTAAATTATTCAGAGTAAAAATATGCTTCCTAGGGGCATTTGACTGGATCAATTGGTAGAGTATCCAATTCTTCATCTCTGGGGTGTGAGTTCAAGTCCCAGGTTGGGCATAGAGCTTACTTAAAAAAGTAAAAAATAAAATAACCTCCTCTTAAAATACACACACACACACACACACACACACACACTTACTACCTTCTTTCAGAAAGCTGTCAAAGTATGTACTCCATCAAGTGAAGAAATAATCCAAGCATTAGGAAGATATGGGTACTATTAGGAAGATTAGGAAATAATATCTCCAGAAGGATAGTACAGAGGATATCATAATGGTACAGTGCAGAGAATCATATAGGTTGGAATAGGTCAACAGCTCTGAGGAGAGATAGCCCTATGTAAATGAAACAAAATCCCCATGTGTGTTTGAACATACTGAAAGGTGATTTACACAAGTGAATAAGATTTGAGGCTGAATTAGTCATAACAGAGAAGCAAAGAAAAATAAGACAATAATTAACTTCAGAGACAATAAAAAGTGTACAACAATGGAAAAGTAATCCGTTTACTATATGGATCAGCTACAAGTACTGTTAACAGGGGTGCCTGGGTGGTTCAGCTCACGGTCTCGGGGGTTCAGGAGTTCGAGCCCTGAATGGGGCTCTCTGCTGTCAGCACAGAGCCCACTTCAGATTCTCTGTCAGCCTTTCTCTCCCCCTCCCCTGCACGTATTCTCTCTTTCAAGAAAAATAAAAGTACTGTTAACAAAGTATCAAAAATTCAAACACTAAGAAAGAATCTAAACAAGATTATAAGACAAAAATGAAGAGGTAGGACCATGGGAAGTGTGCATATGTCTGGTGACAGGTGAGAAAAGTCAGTTAAAGACAGGTAAATTTTATTTTCCCAAAGAAGTCAACAGGCAATGTCTAAAATGTAAGTCAAAAAGTAGCAATGTAAGCATATTTAAGGTCTACAGAGGCTAATAATAACAATAATAGAAACAGCTAAAAGAGCTGAAATTGTTAGGGGACTATATAAGTCTTACAGCACCATTTGACTCTTTTAGGTACATAAGTACTTTTTATTAAAACAAAAACTAAATTAAAAATAATCCAGACTATAGTTCCCATTAAGAAAAGTCACCTATGGAGATTGCAATAATGATTCTAACTCACTACCTTCCCTATATTGAATGAGTTCTCTCAATAAAGAGATAGAATCCAATTACCCAGCTCCTTGGCCATGTAATTTATTCTGGGCAATAGAATGTTTGCAGGTGCTAAAAAAGCCAAGTCCTAAAAAGCACTTGTGTGGTTGGGCTTGCCCTCTCTCTTGCACTTCTACCAGAGCCTAAGAGCATGCTCAGGCTACGGTGTTAGGATCAGAGGTGCAAAGAGCAGCATCAAGTCTTGCCAGCCTTCCAAGTAAAAGCCAGCCCAGATCAGCTGACGGCCAATCTCCAGAAATGTGAGGGAACACAGCCAAAAATAGCCTAAATTGATTCCCCAGACTAGAACTAAATCAATACTGTTTTAAGATACTAAATTTTAGGATCATTTGTTACAGAGCGTTATTGTAGCAATAGATAGCTTATACAATATCTAACAAATAATGCAGTGAAGATCCTCAACTAAGAAAAGATGTGTAGTATAAGCCTGATTACCAGACTTAATTCGTCTCTTGTAAAGTATGAAGAATACTTGATACATTTGGATTTGCCAAATTCAGTCACATTCACTTCTAGGAATCCCCCTATATCTTAAAGTTAGGTTGACTGTTATGGTTGAGTAGTTAAACGAAGACCCAAATGAAACACAGAGTGAAGATGGGAGGGACACCTAGGTGGCTCAGTTGGTTACGCGGCCGACTTTGGCTCAGGTCATGATCTCACAGTCTGTGGGCTCAAGCCCTGCGTCCAGCTCTGTGCTGATAGCTCAGAGCCTGGAGCCTATTTCAGATTCTGTGTCTCTCTCTCTGTCTGCCCCTCCCCAGTTCGTGCTCTGTCTCTCTCTGTCTGAAAAATGAATAAACATTAAAAAAATTAAAAAAAAAAAAAAGAAGAAACACAGAGTGAAGAAGAAAAGGTTCATGCTAATCTAGTAGACAATTCTAATTAGGTGCTGTGTGCCAATGCACGTACCTTGATTCAGTTTTTTGATTCTGTGATATGCTTGTGACACCAATCTGTATTGCCAGCTCTCTTCTTAGGTAATTTGTTCAAGTGGGGAGAACTTGGAGAGGTTTCACAGCAATTCAGACACACTAAAATAAATGCCCCCTTTTTTTTTCAATTCTATAACTTTAAAACAGTTCTAATTTTTTCTTTCCTGTGCAAGACGAATACCCATACCACCTACTCATGTCATTGTGATGGCGAAGATTTATGTAAAGTGGTCTGCAGGGAGACTAAACATTTGGGAGATGCGAGTTGCTGCTGTTGTGAACGTTGGAGGTAAAGTACTTAAGCCAGGATGACAAAGGTCTGGTTTCTGAGTAGTAACAACCATACATGTCTGGAGGAATAAAGAGGAGGCACAATGCTCCCAGGCATCCACAGCATAGAAAACCTGCTGCCCAGTGCTCCAGAGAACTTCTTGTCCACTGACCTAACAGCCAGAGACAGTGAAAAGGAAGAAAACTATAATTATAATAATAACCAAAATTTATTGAGCTCTTCCTCTCTTCTACTCTTTCAAGGCCTTTCTGGCATTAAATCATTAATTCCCATAACAATCTTACAAAATTCATAGGAAATCCTTCTTTGCTGAAAGCCTCCCTTACAGATGAAGAAACAGAGGCAAACAGCTTCAGTAAGTCACCTACAGTCACACTATAGTAAGTGGCAGAGCCTGAGGGGACAGTCCATGTCCCTAATCACACTATTAACTCTTGTGTTAACAGTGGTTTCAATTCTACCTTAAGTCCCTAGGTGCTAAGAGAATATCCACTGAGAATTTTCTCCTTGTTTCTCTGAATACACCCATTGTCTCTCTCCTACCAAATTTCCTAAGAATCCCCTCAGTTGGCCTCCTAGGTCAAAACCTTTTCCAGAGTCCCCTAAAATATGGCTCCTGGGCTCACAGCCTCAAAATAGCAACCTTGTAGATTGCTATCCATATTTACCTTGCCCTAAGTAGCTTGGAGCTACTTATCAGTTGGAGACAGGGACTAGAAAACTCCAAGCTAAATAGTCACTACAGCATAGTCACTATAAATTTAGAGGCAGACAGCCAAGATCAAATCCCAGGCTCTACCGTTCAATAACCTGACAAATATTTAACCTTCTTAGGCTTAGTGTTCTTATCTGAAAAGTGGGGGTCATCAGAACTTTCACCTGATAAGGCTATTGTAAATATGACGATGGTGGTGGTGGTGGTGATGATGATGATGATGATGATGATGATGATACACATAAAATACTTACTATCAGCCTGAAAGTACTCAATAAAGACTATTATTTTTATCATTACAGTTCTAATTTCCTCTCAGATTCTTGCTGTAACTATCTCTCTCTTCCACCTAACCTTATTTTAACTATCTTCTACTACATTGCTTTTAATATGATAAATTTTCTCAAATTAACCTCCTTCAAAATTAAATAGGATTCAAATAATTTAAAATTAGATGCATTAATTCCTGATGATAGGAAAACGTTATGATTTGCAAGTTAAATACGTTAAATATTTACCTATACCCTAATTGTTCTAATTAGGTTCTTATATAAAAGGGAAAGAGATTTGGGTAATTTGCTATTAGAAGGATGTATTTTTTGAGGGGTGAGAGATAAAGAAAGAGGAAAATCCAAGAACTCAGTCTTACCTTGCTATACTGAAGCAAGAACTCAACAGTTACAAATTCCTTAGCTGTACAAGGTCAAATGTGTTGCCACTGGCAAGACTCTTCAGTTACTCTCTCCATCTCTCCTTTTGCGGTATCTCCTCTTCTTATACTATTTTTAGCAGCATCCTCATCTTCTACCTCATATCCTGTATTCACCTGACCTTCTGCTCATTCATGGTGTACCGTCCTAAATGCTCAGCTTACACATAATCATCCTAGTCTGATTCTGACCATTTCTGCTGACTTTAGCTTCCACTGCTAACCGACACCAATCTTGTTTTCCTAATTCAAATTGCTGACAGAGATGCTGATTGACCCAGATCCCCTTTACATTCCAGGACGTGTCAAAGGTCACTAATCTGCCTATGTATTGACTGCATTGGTTAGTTTCCCACCTTGGATCCAATTTACTGTGTTGTAAGAGGTGGGGTCATCAGATGGTACAAATCATTCAGCCTACTACTGTCCCTTCAGCAATATCCTTGATGTAGCATTTCCACCATAGGTCCCCATGAGTATTGCAAAGTATTGTGCCTTCAGGATTTAAGATTTTAGAGCTGTAAAACTGAGACTATGGTGGTATAGTTCATATCAGAGTAAGAATACTATCTTGCCCTATTGTCAAAATTATTTTTTAAAAATTAATAAAGTACTATTGCTTTGTTTCAACTGGAAAGACATGCAGCAATTGTTCTGACAGATTTCTTGATTCATAATGGTAACAATATCCTCATATCTGTGTAGAAGTTTACAATTATCCAAGTAGGCTTAGCTAAATATGAACTGTCACCCAAATTCACAGTGGCTTAAACACAAAAGGTGTTACTCTGTCACATAAAAGAAGTATGGAGGCCAGCACTCCAAAGATGATATGTCATTTCTATTAATTCATCAGAATTAATACATTGTACAATCTTTCCTATCCAAACTCTTAGAGAGAAGAGACTTATCTGCACCCTGCAAAATGGTGGCTAGAGTGCCAGCCATTACATACATGTTCCAGGAAGTGGGATGTAGAAAGAAAAAAAGAAGAGCCTGGGTCATCCCTTTAAAGAAGCACTACCCGTAACATCTCATTTTCCAGAACCTTGTCACTTGCAAGGCTATATGGAGGCTGAGAAATATTATCCTTTAGCTGAGAGAAAGGATTCACAAAATTAAGTTTTTATAATTGAAAAGGAGAGGAAATGGATGTTCAAGAGATAATCAATGGTCTTTGTTACAGTCTATGCTCTTAGACTTAACTCCATCTGTGTACTCCTTCTCTACAAGAAGAACACACTCCCTTCTCCAGTGGAAATAACCCAAAGTCTTCCCCCAGCTACTGCCTCTAGCTCTAAGTCTAGGGTCTCCAGGTGATGCACAGTTCCCTCTGTCAAGTAAGGTAGAATTCCCCATAGTCTGGGGACTGATAAACAAATAAAAATCCTGCCTCCAACACACTTGAAACACTATGGCAGAAAAAGGACAGCATAACCTCAATAAAACCTTCCACTGGGAAATTGGAAGAATGGGCCAACACACTACCTTCACAGGCCCAAACAATTATAAAATCCAGTGGGACAGAATTGAAAAGGTACATGGCTCCGGCAGTGGAATAAGTTCCTTGGCTGGTTCCTCTGGAAGCCTCTGGTTCATCTTTCTGGGAATACACTCTCATCTTGTCTTTTCTCTCCTGAGAGAGCTACTCATGTCCACTACCATCTCTGGACATGTTGAAATAGGTCCTGGAACCTATGACCTTCTCAGAGCCTGCACAGCTTTCAAAGTCCTCTCCCAGCAGAGCCCAAGGTTCACTTAAGGGTTTGCCACCAGGTGTTGAAGACCTATTTTGGGATATCTTTGCCAATATGATTCCCTTACATCTTAGGAGGCTTCTGATATACTAGTTTATGGTTAGTTCCACATACAAATAACCAAGATTTTATCAATACTTAGTCTTTCAGCCTGGTAACTCTCATCTTTTATTTACCACCTTCTTTATTTATTGCTCTCTCTCACAAATGAGTAAAATTTGGACACCACTTAAAAAAGAAGCCTGGATGAGAAATTGAGAACCTGAAGCTACTATTTTAAACCAGTCTAGTTCTCATTATCTGGTGAAAGCTCTTACTACGAGCTTTGGTAGTACAACATTATCTCCTGCTAATAGTGCCACTTTGTAACCATCACTTAAAATTGCTTTAATTTGAGCTATAGATGGCGGTTTTCTCACCACCTTCAATATCTCATGGCCAATGTATGCTACAAGCTGCTTACAGAAACTCTCTAGGAGAAGAGGTGTTTCCCTCTCTCTGCTTGAAACCTGGCCACCTTGGGGCTAATTTCTCACTCTTACAAAACTTTGCTAACATGGCAATTTAGCACACCAACATTCTGAATTCTTCCTACCATTTCCCCTAGTGCTTTAGCTCGAATTCACATGTGGTTTGTCTTCCAAAGGACACGTGAAAATACGATAGTTTCCTATCACATAAGAAGAGTTATTAATAGCCCAGCCTGCAATATCTGAGCCCTCACTACCTCAATACCTCCTTACCACCAAGACAGGCCATGTTCTCAATTTCTGCTATTGCATTCTATCTCCTGATGTTAAATTCTCTATTAGTTAGAATTCAGTTTGGCTGTGTATAAACAACAAACTGAAAACCAATCTATCAGAGTCTTAAACAAGCTAAGGAAGCAAATATGCCACAGAGCCTGCTGGCGCAAAGAGTAAGCTAATCTCTCTCTCCCAAGCAAAGCTCAGGCATTCTTATTGCCCATTATAAAATACTTTGGTTCCTTCACTTTAGGGTTCACCCCCTGTAATGCAACCCACTGCAGGTACCTGCGTCATCTGATCTGCCTCTTGCAGCCCCATAGGAATTGCATTTCAAGGAACCAATACAAATGTTGATGATCTGATCACCGTTGTGACCACAAGTAAGAAAGCTTCCTGTTTCTGACCTGAGTCATCTTCTTCTGCCAGCATCCATCAAATTGTGATGGACTAACTTGTTTGCCTATAATTAGAGCAGTATCTCAAACTCTTCCCAATTCTTGACAGGTAAAAGAGACAGCAAATATTAATTCTGTTTCCTGGATGAAAATGATGCTAAGGAAAATCATCAAACGTACCTCAAATAACATAGCAAAAACAGAGTGCATTTCTTCTCACTCCTCACCCGGAATATGTTGCTACACCTGCAGCCGCTTCTGCGGAAGAAGAAGATCATTTGGTCAAGATCATTTGACCAGGAATGATCTTGGTCAAAGTTAGGGAAAGTAACTGTTTGTCTTACAAGCAGGAAAGGGACTGGGATGGCACAAGTATGACTCCCCAGGTTCAAAAGTAAAGGTGCACAGCCTGCACTTGCATGAGCCTAAGAGTGGTGCCACCTTAAATATTCTATCCTGAAACATAATATGTGAAACGAGCTCATCAAAGGAGGACAAATACTACATGCTTCCATTTGTATGTGGTATTTGTCAAAGTCACACAAACAGAGAGAAGGGTGGTTACCAGGGTCTGGGTGAAGGGGTGCTATTCAATGGATATAAAGTTTCAATAATGCAAGATGGGTAAGTTCTAGAAAACCATGTAAATACTACGCCAGTCATTAACAGTTATGCAGTATACACTGTGAATTTGTAAATAGGGTAGATACAATGTTACATATTCATATATATGCTTTTTAGAGATGGCCAATACTAGAATTTGAATCACAAATGATAGCTAACCCATTTTTCAGTTCTCAAAAAAGATCACTTTGGCAGTTATATGTGAAATGGAAAATAGACTTACTCTATTTTCGGTGAATGGTTCAGACTTCCCTATTAGAGCCAAGTAGTAACTGAAATAGGAACTTGATTTTCAGTGATAAAAAGTGTAAGTCTCACTTAATTATGTTTCTTTTTATAATAGATTTTTTCTAACTTTTCAACCCAGAATTTTTAATATTTGAGAATATAAACAAATGATTTATTTAATATTGACAAACAAGTCATACCTCCACCAAAAATAAGTTACAAAAATTTGAAATTGTTTTTATTAGAATCTAAACTATCTGTGGGGCGCCTGGGTGGCTTAGTCGGTTAAGCGTCCGACTTTCACTTAGGTCATGATCTCGCGGTTCGTGGGTTCGAGCCCCGCGTCGGGCTCTGTGCTGACTGCCAGCTCAGAGCCTGGAGCCTGTTTCAGAGTCTGTGACTCCCTCTCTCTCTGACCCTCCCCTGCTCA